>NC_069509.1:10692730-10705230 GCF_027579735.1 Bombina bombina | reverse complement strand
GCTTTTGTCTCACTAACCTATACAGGGGATGCTTGCGTACTTGCTGAACACTAGAGGTATTATCATGGAAGATATGTAATGTACTTAACTGCCTATTAGACCCTTATATCTACTGCTGCAGGGCATAGGGCCGTGTCCTGTGGCGGACTTAATTTTTATGTCACCATGTTTTGAATAGGCGGAGATTGTCACCTAACAACCAGTCGCTCCCCATAAAGCCATGTGCTTGGCTTAGAAATGACTGATTAGATGGTTATTACCCCTTGCTTAATCTTATTGTTTTGTAAAAGCCTCGTGAGGTGCACATACTAATTAAATCTATAAATGCTGTACGACTGCTCTACCTACATATCTTGACCTGGTAGCAGTTGGGCTATTATAGTGATCATGTAGATTTCCATGTCACAGCTTGTGGAGTTTAGTCTTCACGACACTAGTGATTTTATGGCTTTATTTTACACATCGTTCAGTATTTTGAGCTGACTGCAATTATAGGGTGTACCCCACATACCACAATTACTGGGTAAGACACGATTAACGTTAAGTACTTATGAAAAGAGGAGCTCCGGTTAAACATACATAATGACCTCCGTACCCCCCCATATTATAGTACTCAGGATAGGCTGGATTCATCCTGAGTCTTTAAAGCGGTTTCTCTCGTAACAAAACCGCAATTAACCTATGGTCTTAATATTTATATCTCTACGTATTATATATAAGCAATATTGTGTTCACAAAATTTCAGCTATTCCGATAATTGTATTATCTAGAACTAATATTGTACAAAGTCTGCATTTTCATATAAGAGATACTAGTTGGTGTTAACAACGTAATTTTTTTTTTTTTACTTCTTCATGGTTGCTCTACCTTAGAGCTTATTGCTCATTTACTATATCTTCATATGTTATAGAATATATATGTATTATGTGAGCTTTATTTCTAATTGTTGCAAAACAAAGAAAAAGATTTGAAAATGTGAGGTTCACTCTATACACACTTTCAACTATCCTGTGATGTAATCAGTATGATTGTATAATACTTCTCTCAAGACATTGGATGTGATTCTTATTTCTGTATCATTGCAGTGGTTGATGTTTTGTTTATATTTTATTGTATATCAAACCTCAATAAAAAAATTATTTAAAAAATAAATAAATAATAATAATATTTTAGTTCATATTCTGATATAATATTGCCACCTTTTCCAGTTATCATCTTATATCATATACATACCCTGTGAGTAGCAGTCTTATGTAATTCTGCAGAAATGAATATCATTATAGATATACTGTATATATATTTGATTTTACTCCATCTAATAGGAATACATTGCCTATCTGTGGATATCCCTTTAATATTGAGTGCATCACTTATATGATATGATTCAGGGCACATATTACTGCAGAATTGGAGGAAGCCAGATTAGTCATTGCTGATGTATGAAGAAAGGTTTTGCGGGTGGGGAAGCTTTTAAACAAAACGGCTGCTTTCTAAACTTTGATGAATGAAAGTGCCCCTGTTTTTAATAGTATTTTTAAAAACTGGGCTTTCCTTCATCAAAGTGTACATTCACTTTAAATATCAATACAGTTATTTATTTAATATAGCAGACAGTTATCTAATATACAGCTAGATTATGTTATGCGCGATAGAGGGTATTTAACGAACACAACAAAAGTTGTGTTATTTCACTCTCTATAGTGCAGCCATTACAAGTTTTGAAACAGCTGGCTTGTGCGTGCGATATGGTTGCGTTGAGCTCCATACTGCACAAAAAACAAGCGCTGCTTTGACGTGCTCGTGCACACTTTCCCCATAGACATTAATGGGGAGAGCGGGTTACAAAAAAACCTAACACCTGCGATCGTGGAATGAAAAGCTCTGTAACGCAGCCCCATTGATGTCTATGAGGGGAAAAAAAGTTACTTTTAAACCTAACATAAACCCCACATCTAAACACCCCTAATATGCTGCCCCCCCGACATCGCCGACACCTAAATAATGTTATTAACCCCTAATCTGCCGCTCACGATATCACCACCACCTAAATAAATCTATCAACCCCTAATCTGCCTCTCCCGATATCGCCGCCACTATACTAAAGTTATTAACCCCTATTCCCCTGCACCCCAACATCGCCCACACTATAATAAATCTATTAACCCCTATTCCGCCGCTCCCTGACATCGCCACCACTAAATATAGTTATTAACCCCTAAACCTCTGGCCTTTCACATCACTACCACTAAATAAACCTATTAACCCCTAAACTGCCAGCCCCCCACATCGCAACAACCTAAATTAAACTATACTAAGCCCTAAACCTAACCGTAACCCTAAACCTAACAGCCCTAACTTTAACATAATTAAAATAGAGCTAAATTAAAGTTACAATTATTAACTAAATAATACTTATTTAAAGCTAAATACATACGTATCTGTTAAATAAAACCTAAGATAGCTACAATATAAATAATAGTTATATTGTATCTAGCTTAGGTTTTATTTTTATATCACAGGTAAGTTTGTATTTATTTTAACTAGGTAGACTAGTTAGTAAATAGTTATTAACTATTTACTAACTACCTAGTTAAAATAAATGCAAATTTACCTGTGAAATAAAAATAAAACCTAAGCTGCCTTACACTAAACCTACCATTACACAAAATAAAAAACACAAAAATTACAAAAAATAAAAAAACCTACCATTACACAAAATAAAAAACACAAAAATTACAAAAAATAAAAAAAACTACCATTACAAAAAATAACAAAAGAAATTATCTACAATTTACTCAACAGTCTTAAAAGTTGTAAAGTGTGAACGGCCTGTAACATATCTCTAATTTCCTCACAGAATGCTGTGCGAGTAGCGTGGATATTGTATTCCTTATAGATGGGTCTGGGAGTGTGAAGAGAACGGACTTTACAAGAATGCTAACCTTTGTATCTCGGATTATGACGGCATTTACCGACTCTGACGTACAGGTAACATAAAAACATAGTGCGACACACAGGTAACATAAAAACAAAGTGCGACACACAGGTTACACAAAAACAAAGTGCGACACACAGGTAACATAAAAACAAAGTGCGACACACAGGTTACACAAAAACAAAGTGCGACACACAGGTTACACAAAAACAAAGTGCGACACACAGGTTACACAAAAACATAGTGCGACACACAGGTAACACAAAAACATAGTGCGACACACAGGTTACACAAAAACATAGTGCGACACACAGGTTACACAAAAACAAAGTGCGACACACAGGTTACACAAAAACAAAGTGCGACACACAGGTAACACAAAAACATAGTGCGATACACAGGTTACACAAAAACAAAGTGCGACACACAGGTAACACAAAAACATAGTGCGACACACAGGTTACACAAAAACAAAGTGCGACACACCGGTTACACAAAAACAAAGTGCGACACACAGGTAACACAAAAACATAGTGCGACACACAGGTTACACAAAAACAAAGTGCGACACACAGGTAACACAAAAACAAAGTGCGACACACAGGTAACACAAAAACAAAGTGCGACACACAGGTTACACAAAAACAAAGTGCGACACACAGGTTACACAAAAACAAAGTGCGACACACAGGTAACACAAAAACATAGTGCGACACACAGGTTACACAAAAACATAGTGCGACACACAGGTTACACAAAAACATAGTGCGACACACAGGTTACACAAAAACATAGTGCGACACACAGGTAACACAAAAACATAGTGCGACACACAGGTAACACAAAAACAAAGTGCGACACACAGGTTACACAAAAACAAAGTGCGACACACAGGTTACAAAAAAACATAGTACGACACACAGGTAACACAGTAACATAGTGCGACACACAGGTAACACAAAAACATAGTACGACACACAGGTAACACAGTAACATAGTGCGACACACAGGTAACACAAAAACAAAGTGCGACACACAGGTAACACAAAAACATAGTGCGACACACAGGTAACACAAAAACATAGTGCGACACACAGGTTACACAAAAACATAGTGCGACACACAGGTTACACAAAAACAAAGTGCGACACACAGGTTACACAAAAACATAGTGCGATACACAGGTTACACAAAAACAAAGTGCGACACACAGGTTACACAAAAACAAAGTGCGACACACAGGTTACACAAAAACAAAGTGCGACACACAGGTAACATAAAAACATAGTGCGACACACAGGTTACACAAAAACATAGTGCGACACACAGGTTACACAAAAACATAGGGCGACACACAGGTAACACAAAAACATAGTGCGACACACAGGTAACACAAAAACATAGTGCGACACACAGGTTACACAAAAACAAAGTGCGACACACAGGTAACACAAAAACAAAGTGCGACACACAGGTAACACAAAAACAAAGTGCGACACACAGGTAACACAAAAACATAGTGCGACACACAGGTTACACAAAAACAAAGTGCGACACACAGGTAACACAAAAACATAGTGCGACACACAGGTTACACAAAAACAAAGTGCGACACACAGGTAACACAAAAACATAGTGCGACACACAGGTTACACAAAAACAAAGTGCGACACAAAGGTAACACAAAAACATAGTGCGATACACAGGTAACATAAAAACAAAGTGCGACACACAGGTTACACAAAAACAAAGTGCGACACACAGGTTACACAAAAACATAGTGCGACACACAGGTTACACAAAAACAAAGTGCGACACACAGGTAACACAAAAACAAAGTGCGACACACAGGTAACACAAAAACAAAGTGCGACACACAGGTAACACAAAAACATAGTGCGACACACAGGTTACACAAAAACATAGTGCGACACACAGGTTACACAAAAACAAAGTGCGACACACAGGTAACACAAAAACAAAGTGCGACACACAGGTAACACAAAAACAAAGTGCGACACACAGGTTACACAAAAACAAAGTGTGACACACAGGTAACACAAAAACATAGTGTGATACACAGGTTACACAAAAACAAAGTGCGACACACAGGTAACACAAAAACATAGTGCGACACACAGGTAACACAAAAACAAAGTGCGACACACAGGTAACACAAAAACATAGTGCGACACACAGGTAACACAAAAACATAGTGCGACACACAGGTAACACAAAAACATAGTGCGACACACAGGTTACACAAAAACATAGTGCGACACACAGGTTACACAAAAACAAAGTGCGACACACAGGTTACACAAAAACAAAGTGCGACACACAGGTAACACAAAAACATAGTGCGACACACAGGTAACACAAAAACAAAGTGCGACACACAGGTTACACAAAAACAAAGTGCGACACACAGGTAACATAAAAACATAGTGCGACACACAGGTTACACAAAAACATAGTGCGACACACAGGTTACACAAAAACAAAGTGCGACACACAGGTTACACAAAAACATAGTGCGACACACAGGTAACACAAAAACATAGTGCGACACACAGGTAACACAAAAACATAGTGCGACACACAGGTAACACAAAAACAAAGTGCGACACACAGGTAACACAAAAACATAGTGCGACACACAGGTAACACAAAAACATAGTGCGACACACAGGTTACACAAAAACATAGTGCGACACACAGGTTACACAAAAACAAAGTGCGACACACAGGTTACACAAAAACAAAGTGCGACACACAGGTAACACAAAAACATAGTGCGACACACAGGTTACACAAAAACATAGTGCGACACACAGGTAACACAAAAACATAGTGCGACACACAGGTTACACAAAAACATAGTGCGACACACAGGTTACACAAAAACATAGTGCGACACACAGGTTACACAAAAACAAAGTGCGACACACAGGTAACACAAAAACAAAGTGCGACACACAGGTAACACAAAAACATAGTGCGACACACAGGTAACACAAAAACATAGTGCGACACACAGGTTACACAAAAACAAAGTGCGACACACAGGTAACACAAAAACATAGTGCGACACACAGGTAACACAAAAACAAAGTGCGACACACAGGTAACACAAAAACATAGTGCGACACACAGGTAACACAAAAACATAGTGCGACACACAGGTAACACAAAAACATAGTGCGACACACAGGTTACACAAAAACAAAGTGCGACACACAGGTAACACAAAAACATAGTGCGACACACAGGTAACACAAAAACAAAGTGCGACACACAGGTAACACAAAAACATAGTGCGACACACAGGTTACACAAAAACATAGTGCGACACACAGGTAACACAAAAACATAGTGCGACACACAGGTAACACAAAAACATAGTGCGACACACAGGTAACACAAAAACATAGTGCGACACACAGGTTACACAAAAACAAAGTGCGACACACAGGTAACACAAAAACATAGTGCGACACACAGGTAACACAAAAACATAGTGCGACACACAGGTAACACAAAAACATAGTGCGACACACAGGTAACACAAAAACATAGTGCGACACACAGGTAACACAAAAACATAGTGCGACACACAGGTAACACAAAAACATAGTGCGACACACAGGTAACACAAAAACATAGTGCGACACACAGGTAACACAAAAACATAGTGCGACACACAGGTTACACAAAAACATAGTGCGACACACAGGTAACACAAAAACATAGTGCGACACACAGGTAACACAAAAACATAGTGCGACACACAGGTTACACAAAAACAAAGTGCGACACACAGGTAACACAAAAACATAGTGCGACACACAGGTAACACAAAAACATAGTGCGACACACAGGTAACACAAAAACATAGTGCGACACACAGGTAACACAAAAACATAGTGCGACACACAGGTTACACAAAAACATAGTGCGACACACAGGTTACACAAAAACAAAGTGCGACACACAGGTTACACAAAAACAAAGTGCGACACACAGGTAACATAAAAACATAGTGCGACACACAGGTTACACAAAAACATAGTGCGACACACAGGTTACACAAAAACAAAGTGCGACACACAGGTAACATAAAAACATAGTGCGACACACAGGTTACACAAAAACATAGTGCGACACACAGGTTACACAAAAACATAGTGCGACACACAGGTTACACAAAAACAAAGTGCGACACACAGGTTACACAAAAACATAGTGCGACACACAGGTTACACAAAAACAAAGTGCGACACACAGGTTACACAAAAACATAGTGCGACACACAGGTAACACAAAAACATAGTGCGACACACAGGTAACACAAAAACATAGTGCGACACACAGGTAACACAAAAACATAGTGCGACACACAGGTTACACAAAAACATAGTGCGACACACAGGTAACACAAAAACATAGTGCGACACACAGGTAACACAAAAACATAGTGCGACACACAGGTTACACAAAAACAAAGTGCGACACACAGGTAACACAAAAACAAAGTGCGACACACAGGTAACACAAAAACAAAGTGCGACACACAGGTAACACAAAAACATAGTGCGACACACAGGTTACACAAAAACAAAGTGCGACACACAGGTAACACAAAAACATAGTGCGACACACAGGTAACACAAAAACAAAGTGCGACACACAGGTTACACAAAAACATAGTGCGACACACAGGTTACACAAAAACATAGTGCGACACACAGGTTACACAAAAACATAGTGCGACACACAGGTTACACAAAAACAAAGTGCGACACACAGGTAACACAAAAACATAGTGCGACACACAGGTAACACAAAAACATAGTGCGACACACAGGTAACACAAAAACATAGTGCGACACACAGGTAACACAAAAACATAGTGCGACACACAGGTAACACAAAAACATAGTGCGACACAAAGGTAACACAAAAACAAAGTGTGACACACAGGTAATATAGTAACATAGTGCGACTCACAGGTAACACAAAAACATAGTGCGACACACAGGTTACACAAAAACATAGTGCGACACACAGGTTACACAAAAACATAGTGCGACACACAGGTAACACAGTAACATAGTGCGACTCACAGGTAACACAGTAACATAGTGCGACACACAGGTTACACAAAAACATAGTGCGACACACAGGTAACACAAAAACAAAGTGCGACACACAGGTAACACAAAAACAAAGTGCGACACACAGGTAACACAAAAACAAAGTGCGACACACAGGTTACACAAAAACATAGTGCGACACACAGGTAACACAAAAACATAGTGAGACACACAGGTTACACAAAAACATAGTGCGACACACAGGTTACACAAAAACAAAGTGCGACACACAGGTAACACAAAAACAAAGTGCGACACACAGGTTACACAAAAACAAAGTGCGACACACAGGTAACACAAAAACATAGTGCGACACACAGGTTACACAAAAACATAGTGCGACACACAGGTTACACAAAAACAAAGTGCGACACACAGGTTACACAAAAACAAAGTGCGACACACAGGTAACACAAAAACAAAGTGCGACACACATGTTACACAAAAACAAAGTGCGACACACAGGTAACACAAAAACAAAGTGCGACACACAGGTTACACAAAAACAAAGTGCGACACACAGGTAACACAAAAACATAGTGCGACACACAGGTTACACAAAAACAAAGTGCGACACACAGGTAACACAAAAACATAGTACGACACACAGGTAACACAGTAACATAGTGCGACACACAGGTAACACAGTAACATAGTGCGACACACAGGTAACACAGTAACATAGTGCGACACACAGGTAACATAGTGCGACACACAGGTAACACAGTAACATAGTGCGACACACAGGTAACATAGTGCGACACACAGGTAACACAGTAACATAGTGCGACACACAGGTAACACAGTAACATAGTGCGACTCACAGGTAACACAGTAACATAGTGCGACACACAGGTAACATAGTGCGACACACAGGTAACACAGTACATAGTGCGACACACAGGTAACATAGTGCGACACACAGGTAACATAGTGCGACACACAGGTAACACAGTAACATAGTGCGACACACAGGTAACACAGTAACATAGTGCGACACACAGGTAACACAGTAACATAGTGTGACACACAGGTAACACAGTAACATAGTGCGACACACAGGTAACATAGTGCGACACACAGGTAACACAGAAACATAGTGCGACACATAGGTAACACAGTAACATAGTGCGACACACAGGTAACATAGTGCGACTCACAGGTAACACAGTAACATAGTGCGACACACAGGTAACACAGTAACATAGTGCGACACACAGGTAACACAGTAACATAGTGTGACACACAGGTAACATAGTGCGACTCACAGGTAACACAGTAACATAGTGCGACACACAGGTAACACAGTAACATAGTGCGACACACAGGTAACACAGTAACATAGTGCGACACACAGGTAACACAAAAACAAAGTGCGACACACAGGTAACATAAAAACATAGTGCGACACACAGGTTACACAGAAACATAGTGCGACACACAGGTAACACAAAAACATAGTGCGACACACAGGTAACACAGTAACATAGTGCGACACACAGGTAACACAGTAACATAGTGCGACACACAGGTAACACAGTAACATAGTGCGACACACAGGTAACACAGTAACATAGTGCGACACACAGGTAACATAGTGCGACACACAGGTAACACAGTAACATAGTGCGACACACAGGTAACACAGTAACATAGTGCGACACACAGGTAACACAGTAACATAGTGCGACACACAGGTAACACAGTAACATAGTGCGACACACAGGTAACACAGTAACATAGTGCGACACACAGGTAACACAGTAACATAGTGCGACACACAGGTAACACAGTAACATAGTGCGACACACAGGTAACACAAAAACATAGTGCGACACACAGGTAACACAAAAACATAGTGCGACACACAGGTTACACAAAAACATAGTGCGACACACAGGTAACACAAAAACATAGTGCGACACACAGGTAACACAAAAACATAGTGCGACACACAGGTAACACAAAAACATAGTGCGACACACAGGTAACACAAAAACATAGTGCGACACACAGGTTACACAAAAACATAGTGCGACACACAGGTAACACAAAAACATAGTGCGACACACAGGTAACACAAAAACATAGTGCGACACACAGGTAACACAAAAACATAGTGCGACACACAGGTTACACAAAAACATAGTGCGACACACAGGTAACACAAAAACATAGTGCGACACACAGGTAACACAAAAACATAGTGCGACACACAGGTAACACAAAAACATAGTGCGACACACAGGTAACACAAAAACATAGTGCGACACACAGGTAACACAAAAACATAGTGCGACACACAGGTAACACAAAAACATAGTGCGACACACAGGTAACACAAAAACATAGTGCGACACACAGGTAACACAAAAACATAGTGCGACACACAGGTAACACAAAAACATAGTGCGACACACAGGTAACACAAAAACATAGTGCGACACACAGGTAACACAAAAACATAGTGCGACACACAGGTTACACAAAAACATAGTGCGACACACAGGTAACACAAAAACATAGTGCGACACACAGGTAACACAAAAACATAGTGCGACACACAGGTAACACAAAAACATAGTGCGACACACAGGTAACACAAAAACATAGTGCGACACACAGGTAACACAAAAACATAGTGCGACACACAGGTAACACAAAAACATAGTGCGACACACAGGTAACACAAAAACAAAGTGCGACACACAGGTAACACAGTAACATAGTGCGACTCACAGGTAACACAAAAACATAGTGCGACACACAGGTAACACAAAAACATAGTGCGACACACAGGTAACACAAAAACATAGTGCGACACACAGGTAACACAAAAACATAGTGCGACACACAGGTTACACAAAAACAAAGTGCGACACACAGGTAACACAAAAACATAGTGCGACACACAGGTAACACAAAAACATAGTGCGACACACAGGTAACACAAAAACATAGTGCGACACACAGGTAACACAAAAACATAGTGCGACACACAGGTAACACAAAAACATAGTGCGACACACAGGTAACACAAAAACATAGTGCGACACACAGGTTACACAAAAACATAGTGCGACACACAGGTAACACAAAAACATAGTGCGACACACAGGTAACACAAAAACATAGTGCGACACACAGGTTACACAAAAACATAGTGCGACACACAGGTAACACAGAAACATAGTGCGACACACAGGTAACACAAAAACATAGTGCGACACACAGGTAACACAAAAACATAGTGCGACACACAGGTAACACAAAAACAAAGTGCGACACACAGGTAACACAAAAACATAGTGCGACACACAGGTTACACAAAAACATAGTGCGACACACAGGTTACACAAAAACATAGTGCGACACACAGGTTACACAAAAACATAGTGCGACACACAGGTTACACAAAAACATAGTGCGACACACAGGTTACACAAAAACATAGTGCGACACACAGGTTACACAAAAACAAAGTGCGACACACAGGTTACACAAAAACAAAGTGCGACACACAGGTTACACAAAAACATAGTGCGACACACAGGTTACACAAAAACATAGTGCGACACACAGGTTACACAAAAACAAAGTGCGACACACAGGTTACACAAAAACAAAGTGCGACACACAGGTTACACAAAAACAAAGTGCGACACACAGGTAACACAAAAACAAAGTGCGACACACAGGTAACACAAAAACAAAGTGCGACACACAGGTAACACAAAAACAAAGTGCGACACACAGGTTACACAAAAACAAAGTGCGACACACAGGTAACACAAAAACATAGTGCGACACACAGGTTACACAAAAACAAAGTGCGACACACAGGTAACACAAAAACATAGTACGACACACAGGTAACACAGTAACATAGTGCGACACACAGGTAACACAGTAACATAGTGCGACACACAGGTAACACAGTAACATAGTGCGACACACAGGTAACATAGTGCGACACACAGGTAACACAGTAACATAGTGCGACACACAGGTAACATAGTGCGACACACAGGTAACACAGTAACATAGTGCGACACACAGGTAACACAGTAACATAGTGTGACTCACAGGTAATAAAGTAACATAGTGCGACACACAGGTAACACAGTAACATAGTGCGACTCACAGGTAACACAGTTACATAGTGCGACACACAGGTAACATAGTGCGACACACAGGTAACACAGTAACATAGTGCGACACACAGGTAACATAGTACGACACACAGGTAACATAGTGCGACACACAGGTAACACAGTAACATAGTGCGACACACAGGTAACACAGTAACATAGTGTGACACACAGGTAACACAGTAACATAGTGCGACACACAGGTAACATAGTGCGACACACAGGTAACACAGAAACATAGTGCGACACACAGGTAAA
>NC_069509.1:10588071-10692632 GCF_027579735.1 Bombina bombina | reverse complement strand
ACTTACAGAATATCCTATGCCTTCTCTTTTACCATAGCTGTGACTTACAGAATATCCTATGCAGTGCCTTCTCTTTTACCATAGCTGTGACTTACAGAATATCCTATGCAGTGCCTTCTCTTTTACCATAGCTGTGACTTACAGAATATCCTATGGAGTTTCCTTCTCTTTTACCATAGCTGTGACTTACAGAATATCCTATGCAGTTCCTTCTCTTTAACCATAGCTGTGACTTACAGAATATCCTATGCAGTGCCTTCTCTTTTACAATAGCTGTGACTTACAGAATATATTATGGAGTTTCCTTCTCTTTTACCATAGCTGTGACTTACAGAATATCCTATGCAGTGCCTTCTCTTTTACCATAGCTGTGACATACAGAATATCCTATGGAATTGCCTTCTCTTTTACCATAGCCGTGACTTACAGAATATCCTATGGAAATGCCTTCTCTTTTACCATAGCTGTGACTTACAGAATATCCTATGGAATTGCCTTCTCTTTTACCATAGCTGCGACTTACAGAATATCCTATGGAGTTGCCTTCTCTTTTACTATAGCTGTGACTTACAGAATATCCTATGGAATTGCCTTCTCTTTTACCATAGCTGTGACTTACAGAATATCCTATGGAGTTGCCTTCTCTTTTACCATAGCTGTGACTTACAGAATATCATATGCCTTCTCTTTTACCTCAGCTGTGATTTACAGAATATCCTATGGAATTGCCTTCTCTTTTACCATAGCTGTGACTTACAGAATATCCTATGCAGTGCCTTCTCTTTTACCATAGCTGTGACTTACAGAATATCCTATGGAGTTGCCTTCTCTTTTACTATAGCTGTGACTTACAGAATATCCTATGGAGTTGCCTTCTCTTTTACCATAGCTGTGACTTGCAGAATATCCTTTAGAATTGCCTTCTCTTTTACCATAGCTGTGACTTACAGAATATCCTATGGAGTTGCCTTCTCTTTTACCATAGCTGTGACTTACAGAGTATCCTATGCCTTCTCTTTTACCTCAGCTGTGACTTACAGAATATCCTATACAGTGCCTTCTCTTTTACCATAGCTGTGACTTACAGAATATCCTATGCAGTGCCTTCTCTTTTACCACAGCTGTGACTTACAGAATATCCTATGCAGTGCCTTCTCTTTTACCATAGCTGTGACTTACAGAATATCCTATGCAGTGCCTTCTCTTTTACCATAGCTGTGACTTACAGAATATCCTATGGAGTTGCCTTCTCTTTTACCATAGCTGTGACTTACAGAGTATCCTATGCCTTCTCTTTTACCTCAGCTGTGACTTACAGAATATCCTATACAGTGCCTTCTCTTTTACCATAGCTGTGACTTACAGAATATCCTATGCAGTGCCTTCTCTTTTACCACAGCTGTGACTTACAGAATATCCTATGCAGTGCCTTCTCTTTTACCACAGCTGTGACTTACAGAATATCCTATGCAGTGCCTTCTCTTTTACCATAGCTGTGACTTACAGAATATCCTATGGAGTTGCCTTCTCTTTTACCATAGCTGTGACTTACAGAATATCCTATGGAGTTGCCTTCTCTTTTACCATAGCTGTGACTTACAGAATACCCTATGGAGTTGCCTTCTCTTTTACCATAGCTGGGTCTTGCAGAATATCCTATGGAGTTGCCTTCTCTTTTACTATAGCTGTGACTTACAGAATATCCTATGGAGTTGCCTTCTCTTTTACCATAGCTGTGACTTACAGAATATCCTATGGAGCTGCCTTCTCTTTTACCATAGCTGTGACTTACAGAATATCCTATGGAGTTGCCTTCTCTTTTACCATAGCTGTGACTTACAGATTATCCTGTGGAGTTGCCTTCTCTTTTACCATAGATGTGACTTACAGAATATCCTATTCAGTGCCTTCTCTTTTACCATAGCTGTGACTTACAGAATATCATATGGAGCTGCCTTCTCTTTTACTATAGCCATGACTTACAGAATACCCTATTGAGTGCCTTCTCTTTTACCATAGCTGTGACTTACAGAATATCCTATGGCGTTGACTTCTCTTTTACCATAGCTGTGACTTGCAGAATATCCTATGGAATTGCCTTCTCATTTACCATAGCTGTGAGTTACAAAATATCCTAGGGAATTGCCTTCTCTTTTACCATAGCTGTGACTTACAGAATATCCTATGCCTTCTCTTTTACCTCAGCTGTGACTTACAGAATATCCTATGGAGTTGCCTTCTCTTTTACCATAGCTGTGACTTACAGAATATCCTATGCAGTGCCCTCTATTTTACCACAGCTGTGACTTACAGAATATCCTATGCAGTGCCTTCGATTTTACTATAGCTGTGACTTACAGAATATCCTATGGAATTGCCTTCTCTTTTACCATAGCTGTGACTTACAGAATATCCTATGCAGTGCCTTCTCTTTTACTATAGCTGTGAATTACAGAATATCCTATGCAGTGCCTTCTCTTTTACTATAGCTGTGACTTACAGAATATCCTATGGAATTGCCTTCTCTTTTACCATAGCTGTGACTTACAGAATACCCTATGCAGTGCCTTCTCTTTTACCATAACTGTGACTTACAGAATACCCTATGGAGTTGCCTTCTCTTTTATTATAGCTGTGACTTACTGAATATCCTATGCAGTGCCTTCTCTTTTACCATAGCTGTGACTTACAGAATATCATATGGTGTTGCAGTGCCTTCTCTTCTACCACAGCTGTGACTTACAGAATATCCTATGGAGTTGCCTTCTCTTTTACCATAGCTGTGACTTACAGAATATCCTATGCAGTGCCCTCTCTTTTACCATAGCTGTGACTTAAAGAATATCCTATGCAGTGCC
Organism: Bombina bombina; assembly: GCF_027579735.1. Classification (NCBI taxonomy): domain Eukaryota; kingdom Metazoa; phylum Chordata; class Amphibia; order Anura; family Bombinatoridae; genus Bombina; species Bombina bombina. Next base: position 10,689,774 of record NC_069509.1, on the reverse strand, counting down.
TTCTCTTTTACCATAGCTGTGACTTACAGAATATCATATGGTGTTACAGTGCCTTCTCTTTTACCATAGCTGTGACTTACAGAATATCCTATGCAGTGCCTTCTCTTTTACCATAGCTGTGACTTACAGAATATCCTATGGAATTGCCTTCTCTTTTACCATAGCTGTGATTTACAGAATATCCTAGGGAATTGCCTTCTCTTTTACCATACCTGTGACTTACAGAATATCCTAGGGAATTGCCTTCTCTTTTACCATAGCTGTGACTTACAGAATATCCTATGCAGTGCCTTCTCTTTTACCATAGCTGTGACTTACAGAATATCCTATGGAGTTTCCTTCTCTTTTACCATAGCTGTGACTTACAGAATATCATATGCAGTGCCTTCTCTTTTACCATACCTGTGACTTACAGAATATCCTAGGGAATTGCCTTCTCTTTTACCATACCTGTGACTTACAGAATATCCTAGGGAATTGCCTTCTCTTTTACCATAGCTGTGACTTACAGAATATCCTATGCAGTGCCTTCTCTTTAACCATAGCTGTGACTTACAGAATATCCTATGCAGTGCCTTCTCTTTTACCATAGCTGTGACTTACAGAATATCCTATGCCTTCTCTTTTACCATAGCTGTGACTTACAGAATATCCTATGCCTTCTCTTTTACCATAGCTGTGACTTACAGAATATCCTATGCAGTGCCTTCTCTTTTACCATAGCTGTGACTTACAGAATATCCTATGCAGTGCCTTCTCTTTTACCATAGCTGTGACTTACAGAATATCCTATGGAGTTTCCTTCTCTTTTACCATAGCTGTGACTTACAGAATATCCTATGCAGTTCCTTCTCTTTAACCATAGCTGTGACTTACAGAATATCCTATGCAGTGCCTTCTCTTTTACAATAGCTGTGACTTACAGAATATATTATGGAGTTTCCTTCTCTTTTACCATAGCTGTGACTTACAGAATATCCTATGCAGTGCCTTCTCTTTTACCATAGCTGTGACATACAGAATATCCTATGGAATTGCCTTCTCTTTTACCATAGCCGTGACTTACAGAATATCCTATGGAAATGCCTTCTCTTTTACCATAGCTGTGACTTACAGAATATCCTATGGAATTGCCTTCTCTTTTACCATAGCTGCGACTTACTGAATATCCTATGGAGTTGCCTTCTCTTTTACTATAGCTGTGACTTACAGAATATCCTATGGAATTGCCTTCTCTTTTACCATAGCTGTGACTTACAGAATATCCTATGGAGTTGCCTTCTCTTTTACCATAGCTGTGACTTACAGAATATCATATGCCTTCTCTTTTACCTCAGCTGTGATTTACAGAATATCCTATGGAATTGCCTTCTCTTTTACCATAGCTGTGACTTACAGAATATCCTATGCAGTGCCTTCTCTTTTACTATAGCTGTGACTTACAGAATATCCTATGGAGTTGCCTTCTCTTTTACTATAGCTGTGACTTACAGAATATCCTATGGAGTTGCCTTCTCTTTTACCATAGCTGTGACTTGCAGAATATCCTTTAGAATTGCCTTCTCTTTTACCATAGCTGTGACTTACAGAATATCCTATGGAGTTGCCTTCTCTTTTACCATAGCTGTGACTTACAGAATATCCTATGCCTTCTCTTTTACCTCAGCTGTGACTTACAGAATATCCTATACAGTGCCTTCTCTTTTACCATAGCTGTGACTTACAGAATATCCTATGCAGTGCCTTCTCTTTTACCACAGCTGTGACTTACAGAATATCCTATGCAGTGCCTTCTCTTTTACCACAGCTGTGACTTACAGAATATCCTATGCAGTGCCTTCTCTTTTACCATAGCTGTGACTTACAGAATATCCTATGGAGTTGCCTTCTCTTTTACCATAGCTGTGACTTACAGAATATCCTATGCAGTGCCTTCTCTTTTACCATAGCTGTGACTTACAGAATATCCTATGGAGTTGCCTTCTCTTTTACCATAGCTGTGACTTACAGAATATCCTATGCAGTGCCTTCTCTTTTACCACAGCTGTGACTTACAGAATATCCTATGCAGTGCCTTCTCTTTTACCATAGCTGTGACTTACAGAATATCCTATGCAGTGCCTTCTCTTTTACTATAGCTGTGACTTACAGAATATCCTATGCTGTGCCTTCTCTTTTACCATAGCTGTGACTTACAGAATATCCTATGCAGTGCCTTCTCTTTTACTATAGCTGTGACTTACAGAATATCCTATGCAGTGCCTTCTCTTTTACTATAGCTGTGACTTACAGAATATCCTATGGAGTTGCCTTCTCTTTTACCATAGCTGTGACTTACAAAATATCCTATGGAGTTGTCTTCTCTTTTACCACAGCTGTGACTTACAGAATATCCTATGGAGTTGCCTTCTCTTTTACCACAGCTGTGACTTACAGAATATCCTATGGAGTTGCCTTCTCTTTTACCATAGCTGTGACTTACTGAATATCCTATGGAGTTGCCTTCTATTTTACCATAGCTGCGACTTACAGAATATCCTATGGAGTTGCCTTCTCTTTTACTATAGCTGTGACTTACTGAATATCCTATGGAGTTGCCTTCTATTTTACCATAGCTGTGACTTACTGAATATCCTATGGAGTTGCCTTCTATTTTACCATAGCTGTGACTTACAGAATATCCTCTGGAGTTGCCTTCTCTTTTACCATAGCTGTGACTTACAGAATATCCTATGCAGTGCCTTCTATTTTACCATAACTGTGACATACAGAATACCCTATGGAGTTGCTTTCTCTTTTACCATAGCTGTGACTTACAGAATATCCTATGCAGTGCCTTCTATTTTACCATAGCTGTGACTTACAGAATATCCTATGCAGTGCCTTCTATTTTACCATAGCTGTGACTTACAGAATATCCTATGCAGTGCCTTCTATTTTACCATAGCTGTGACTTACAGAATATCCTATGGAGTTGCCTTCTCTTTTACCATAGCTGTGACTTACAGAATATCCTATGCAGTGCCTTCTATTTTACCATAGCTGTGACTTACAGAATATCCTATGGAGTTGCCTTCTCTTTTACCATAGCTGTGACTTACAGAATATCCTATGCAGTGCCTTCTATTTTACCATAACTGTGACATACAGAATACCCTATGGAGTTGCTTTCTCTTTTACCTCAGCTGTGATTTACAGAATATCCTATGGAATTGCCTTCTCTTTTACCATAGCTGTGACTTACAGAATATCCTATGCAGTGCCTTCTCTTTTACTATAGCTGTGACTTACAGAATATCCTATGGAGTTGCCTTCTCTTTTACTATAGCTGTGACTTACAGAATATCCTATGGAGTTGCCTTCTCTTTTACCATAGCTGTGACTTGCAGAATATCCTTTAGAATTGCCTTCTCTTTTACCATAGCTGTGACTTACAGAATATCCTATGCCTTCTCTTTTACCTCAGCTGTGACTTACAGAATATCCTTTACAGTGCCTTCTCTTTTACCATAGCTGTGACTTACAGAATATCCTATGCCTTCTATTTTACCACAGCTGTGACTTACAGAATATCCTATGCAGTGCCTTCTCTTTTACCACAGCTGTGACTTACAGAATATCCTATGCAGTGCCTTCTCTTTTACTATAGCTGTGACTTACAGAATATCCTATGGAGTTGCCTTCTCTTTTACCATAGCTGTGACTTACAAAATATCCTATGGAGTTGTCTTCTCTTTTACCACAGCTGTGACTTACAGAATATCCTATGCAGTGCCTTCTATTTTACCATAGCTGTGACTTACAGAATATCCTATGCTGTGCCTTCTCTTTTACCATAGCTGTGACTTACAGAATATCCTATGCAGTGCCTTCTCTTTTACCACAGCTGTGACTTACAGAATATCCTATGCAGTGCCTTCTCTTTTACTATAGCTGTGACTTACAGAATATCCTATGGAGTTGCCTTCTCTTTTACCATAGCTGTGACTTACAAAATATCCTATGGAGTTGTCTTCTCTTTTACCACAGCTGTGACTTACAGAATATCCTATGGAGTTGCCTTCTCTTTTACCACAGCTGTGACTTACAGAATATCCTATGGAGTTGCCTTCTCTTTTACCATAGCTGTTACTTACTGAATATCCTATGGAGTTGCCTTCTATTTTACCATAGCTGCGACTTACAGAATATCCTATGGAGTTGCCTTCTCTTTTACTATAGCTGTGACTTACTGAATATCCTATGGAGTTGCCTTCTATTTTACCATAGCTGTGACTTACTGAATATCCTATGGAGTTGCCTTCTATTTTACCATAGCTGTGACTTACAGAATATCCTATGGAGTTGCCTTCTCTTTTACCATAGCTGTGACTTACAGAATATCCTATGCAGTGCCTTCTATTTTACCATAACTGTGACATACAGAATACCCTATGGAGTTGCTTTCTCTTTTACCATAGCTGTGACTTACAGAATACCCTATTGAGTGCCTTCTCTTTTACCATAGCTGTGACTTACAGAATATCCTATGGAGTTGCCTTCTCTTTTACCATAGCTGTGACTTACAGAATATCCTATGCAGTGCCTTCTATTTTACCATAGCTGTGACTTACAGAATATCCTATGCAGTGCCTTCTATTTTACCATAGCTGTGACTTACAGAATATCCTATGCAGTGCCTTCTATTTTACCATAGCTGTGACTTACAGAATATCCTATGCAGTGCCTTCTATTTTACCATAGCTGTGACTTACAGAATATCCTATGCAGTGCCTTCTATTTTACCATAGCTGTGACTTACAGAATATCCTATGCAGTGCCTTCTCTTTTACCATAGCTGTGACTTACAGAATATCCTATGCAGTGCCTTCTATTTTACCATAGCTGTGACTTACAGAATATCCTATGCAGTGCCTTCTATTTTACCATAGCTGTGACTTACAGAATATCCTATGCAGTGCCTTCTATTTTACCATAGCTGTGACTTACAGAATATCCTATGGAGTTGCCTTCTCTTTTACCATAGCTGTGACTTACAGAATATCCTATGCAGTGCCTTCTATTTTACCATAGCTGTGACTTACAGAATATCCTATGGAGTTGCCTTCTCTTTTACCATAGCTGTGACTTACAGAATATCCTATGCAGTGCCTTCTATTTTACCATAGCTGTGACATACAGAATACCCTATGGAGTTGCCTTCTCTTTTACCTCAGCTGTGATTTACAGAATATCCTATGGAATTGCCTTCTCTTTTACCATAGCTGTGACTTACAGAATATCCTATGCAGTGCCTTCTCTTTTACTATAGCTGTGACTTACAGAATATCCTATGGAGTTGCCTTCTCTTTTACTATAGCTGTGACTTACAGAATATCCTATGGAGTTGCCTTCTCTTTTACCATAGCTGTGACTTGCAGAATATCCTTTAGAATTTCCTTCTCTTTTACCATAGCTGTGACTTACAGAATATCCTATGGAGTTGCCTTCTCTTTTACCATAGCTGTGACTTACAGAATATCCTATGCCTTCTCTTTTACCTCAGCTGTGACTTACAGAATATCCTTTACAGTGCCTTCTCTTTTACCATAGCTGTGACTTACAGAATATCCTATGCCTTCTATTTTACCACAGCTGTGACTTACAGAATATCCTATGCAGTGCCTTCTCTTTTACCACAGCTGTGACTTACAGAATATCCTATGCAGTGCCTTCTCTTTTACCATAGCTGTGACTTACAGAATATCCTATGGAGTTGCCTTCTCTTTTACCATAGCTATGACTTACAGTATATCCTATGCAGTGCCTTCTCTTTTACCATAGCTGTGACTTACAGAATATCCTATGGAGTTGCCTTCTCTTTTACCATAGCTGTGACTTACAGAATATCCTATGCAGTGCCTTCTCTTTTACCACAGCTGTGACTTACACAATATCCTATGCAGTGCCTTCTCTTTTACCATAGCTGTGACTTACAGAATATCCTATGGAGTTTCCTTCTCTTTTACCATAGCTGTGACTTACAGAATATCCTATGCAGTGCCTTCTCTTTAACCATAGCTGTGACTTACAGAGTATCCTATGCAGTGCCTTCTCTTTTACAATAGCTGTGACTTACAGAATATATTATGGAGTTTCCTTCTCTTTTACCATAGCTGTGACTTACAGAATATCCTATTCAGTGCCTTCTATTTTACCATAACTGTGACTTACAGAATATCCTATGGAATTGCCTTCTCTTTTACCATAGCCGTGACTTACAGAATATCCTATGGAATTGCCTTCTCTTTTACCATAGCTGTGACTTACAGAATATCCTATGGAATTGCCTTCTCTTTTACCATAGCTGCGACTTACAGAATATCCTATGGAGTTGCCTTCTCTTTTACTATAGCTGTGACTTACAGAATATCCTATGGAATTGCCTTCTCTTTTACCATAGCTGTGACTTACAGAATATCCTATGCCTTCTCTTTTACCTCAGCTGTGACTTACAGAATATCCTATGGAATTGCCTTCTCTTTTACCATAGCTGTGACTTACAGAATATCCTATGCAGTGCCTTCTCTTTTACTATAGCTGTGACTTACAGAATATCCTATGGAGTTGCCTTCTCTTTTACTATAGCTGTGACTTACAGAATATCCTATGGAGTTGCCTTCTCTTTTACCATAGCTGTGACTTGCAGAATATCCTATAGAATTGCCTTCTCTTTTACCATAGCTGTGACTTACAGAATATCCTATGGATTTGCCTTCTCTTTTACCATAGCTGTGACTTACAGAATATCCTATGCCTTCTCTTTTACCTCAGCTGTGACTTACAGAATATCCTATACAGTGCATTCTCTTTTACCATAGCTGTGACTTACAGAATATCCTATGCCTTCTCTTTTACCACAGCTGTGACTTACAGAATATCCTATGCCTTCTATTTTACCACAGCTATGACTTACAGAATATCCTATACAGTGCCTTCTCTTTTACCACAGCTGTGACTTACAGAATATCCTATGCAGTGCCTTCTCTTTTACCATAGCTGTGACTTACAGAATATCCTATTGAGTTGCCTTCTCTTTTACCATAGCTATAACTTACAGAATATCCTATGCAGTGCCTTCTCTTTTACCATAGCTGTGACTTACAGAATATCCTATGGAGTTGCCTTCTCTTTTACCATAGCTGTGACTTACAGAATATCCTATGCAGTGCCTTCTCTTTTACCACAGCTGTGACTTACAGAATATCCTATGCAGTGCCTTCTCTTTTACCATAGCTGTGACTTACAGAATATCCTATGGAGTTGCCTTCTCTTTTACCATAGCTGTGACTTACAGAATATCCTATGGAGTTGCCTTCTCTTTTACCATAGCTGTGACTTACAGAATACCCTATGGAGTTGCCTTCTCTTTTACCATAGCTGGGTCTTGCAGAATATCCTATGGAGTTGCCTTCTCTTTTACTATAGCTGTGACTTACAGAATATCCTATGGAGTTGCCTTCTCTTTTACCATAGCTGTGACTTACAGAATATCCTATGGAGCTGCCTTCTCTTTTACCATAGCTGTGACTTACAGAATATCCTATGGAGTTGCCTTCTCTTTTACCATAGCTGTGACTTACATATTATCCTATGGAGTTGCCTTCTCTTTTACCATAGATGTGACTTACAGAATATCCTATTCAGTGCCTTCTCTTTTACCATAGCTGTGACTTACAGAATATCATATGGAGCTGCCTTCTCTTTTACTATAGCCATGACTTACAGAATACCCTATTGAGTGCCTTCTCTTTTACCATAGCTGTGACTTACAGAATATCCTATGGCGTTGACTTCTCTTTTACCATAGCTGTGACTTGCAGAATATCCTATGGAATTGCCTTCTCATTTACCATAGCTGTGAGTTACAAAATATCCTAGGGAATTGCCTTCTCTTTTACCATAGCTGTGACTTACAGAATATCCTATGCCTTCTCTTTTACCTCAGCTGTGACTTACAGAATATCCTATGGAGTTGCCTTCTCTTTTACCATAGCTGTGACTTACAGAATATCCTATGCAGTGCCCTCTATTTTACCACAGCTGTGACTTACAGAATATCCTATGCAGTGCCTTCGATTTTACTATAGCTGTGACTTACAGAATATCCTATGGAATTGCCTTCTCTTTTACCATAGCTGTGACTTACAGAATATCCTATGCAGTGCCTTCTCTTTTACTATAGCTGTGACTTACAGAATATCCTATGCAGTGCCTTCTCTTTTACTATAGCTGTGACTTACAGAATATCCTATGGAATTGCCTTCTCTTTTACCATAGCTGTGACTTACAGAATACCCTATGCAGTGCCTTCTCTTTTACCATAACTGTGACTTACAGAATACCCTATGGAGTTGCCTTCTCTTTTACCATAGCTGTGACTTACAGAATATCATATGGTGTTGCAGTGCCTTCTCTTCTACCACAGCTGTGACTTACAGAATATCCTATGGAGTTGCCTTCTCTTTTACCATAGCTGTGACTTACAGAATATCCTATGCAGTGCCCTCTCTTTTACCATAGCTGTGACTTAAAGAATATCTTATGCAGTGCCTTCTCTTTTACCATAGCTGTGACTTACAGAATATCATATGGTGTTACAGTGCCTTCTCTTTTACCATAGCTGTGACTTACAGAATATCCTATGCAGTGCCTTCTCTTTTACCATAGCTGTGACTTACAGAATATCCTATGGAATTGCCTTCTCTTTTACCATAGCTGTGATTTACAGAATATCCTAGGGAATTGCCTTCTCTTTTACCATACCTGTGACTTACAGAATATCCTAGGGAATTGCCTTCTCTTTTACCATAGCTGTGACTTACAGAATATCCTATGCAGTGCCTTCTCTTTTACCATAGCTGTGACTTACAGAATATCCTATGGAGTTTCCTTCTCTTTTACCATAGCTGTGACTTACAGAATATCATATGCAGTGCCTTCTCTTTTACCATACCTGTGACTTACAGAATATCCTAGGGAATTGCCTTCTCTTTTACCATAGCTGTGACTTACAGAATATCCTAGGGAATTGCCTTCTCTTTTACCATAGCTGTGACTTACAGAATATCCTATGCAGTGCCTTCTCTTTAACCATAGCTGTGACTTACAGAATATCCTATGCAGTGCCTTCTCTTTTACCATAGCTGTGACTTACAGAATATCCTATGCCTTCTCTTTTACCATAGCTGTGACTTACAGAATATCCTATGCCTTCTCTTTTACCATAGCTGTGACTTACAGAATATCCTATGCAGTGCCTTCTCTTTTACCATAGCTGTGACTTACAGAATATCCTATGCAGTGCCTTCTCTTTTACCATAGCTGTGACTTACAGAATATCCTATGGAGTTTCCTTCTCTTTTACCATAGCTGTGACTTACAGAATATCCTATGCAGTGCCTTCTCTTTAACCATAGCTGTGACTTACAGAATATCCTATGCAGTGCCTTCTCTTTTACAATAGCTGTGACTTACAGAATATATTATGGAGTTTCCTTCTCTTTTACCATAGCTGTGACTTACAGAATATCCTATGCAGTGCCTTCTCTTTTACCATAGCCGTGACTTACAGAATATCCTATGGAAATGCCTTCTCTTTTACCATAGCTGTGACTTACAGAATATCCTATGGAATTGCCTTCTCTTTTACCATAGCTGCGACTTACTGAATATCCTATGGAGTTGCCTTCTCTTTTACTATAGCTGTGACTTACAGAATATCCTATGGAATTGCCTTCTCTTTTACCATAGCTGTGACTTACAGAATATCCTATGGAGTTGCCTTCTCTTTTACCATAGCTGTGACTTACAGAATATCATATGCCTTCTCTTTTACCTCAGCTGTGATTTACAGAATATCCTATGGAATTGCCTTCTCTTTTACCATAGCTGTGACTTACAGAATATCCTATGCAGTGCCTTCTCTTTTACTATAGCTGTGACTTACAGAATATCCTGTGGAGTTGCCTTCTCTTTTACTATAGCTGTGACTTACAGAATATCCTATGGAGTTGCCTTCTCTTTTACCATAGCTGTGACTTGCAGAATATCCTTTAGAATTGCCTTCTCTTTTACCATAGCTGTGACTTACAGAATATCCTATGGAGTTGCCTTCTCTTTTACCATAGCTGTGACTTACAGAGTATCCTATGCCTTCTCTTTTACCTCAGCTGTGACTTACAGAATATCCTATACAGTGCCTTCTCTTTTACCATAGCTGTGACTTACAGAATATCCTATGCAGTGCCTTCTCTTTTACCACAGCTGTGACTTACAGAATATCCTATGCAGTGCCTTCTCTTTTACCACAGCTGTGACTTACAGAATATCCTATGCAGTGCCTTCTCTTTTACCATAGCTGTGACTTACAGAATATCCTATGGAGTTGCCTTCTCTTTTACCATAGCTGTGACTTACAGAATATCCTATGCAGTGCCTTCTCTTTTACCATAGCTGTGACTTACAGAATATCCTATGGAGTTGCCTTCTCTTTTACCATAGCTGTGACTTACAGAATATCCTATGCAGTGCCTTCTCTTTTACCACAGCTGTGACTTACAGAATATCCTATGCAGTGCCTTCTCTTTTACCATAGCTGTGACTTACAGAATATCCTATGCAGTGCCTTCTCTTTTACCATAGCTGTGACTTACAGAATATCCTATGCTGTGCCTTCTCTTTTACCATAGCTGTGACTTACAGAATATCCTATGCAGTGCCTTCTCTTTTACCACAGCTGTGACTTACAGAATATCCTATGCAGTGCCTTCTCTTTTACTATAGCTGTGACTTACAGAATATCCTATGGAGTTGCCTTCTCTTTTACCATAGCTGTGACTTACAAAATATCCTATGGAGTTGTCTTCTCTTTTACCACAGCTGTGACTTACAGAATATCCTATGGAGTTGCCTTCTCTTTTACCACAGCTGTGACTTACAGAATATCCTATGGAGTTGCCTTCTCTTTTACCATAGCTGTGACTTACTGAATATCCTATGGAGTTGCCTTCTATTTTACCATAGCTGCGACTTACAGAATATCCTATGGAGTTGCCTTCTCTTTTACTATAGCTGTGACTTACTGAATATCCTATGGAGTTGCCTTCTATTTTACCATAGCTGTGACTTACTGAATATCCTATGGAGTTGCCTTCTATTTTACCATAGCTGTGACTTACAGAATATCCTATGGAGTTGCCTTCTCTTTTACCATAGCTGTGACTTACAGAATATCCTATGCAGTGCCTTCTATTTTACCATAACTGTGACATACAGAATACCCTATGGAGTTGCTTTCTCTTTTACCATAGCTGTGACTTACAGAATACCCTATTGAGTGCCTTCTCTTTTACCATAGCTGTGACTTACAGAATATCCTATGGAGTTGCCTTCTCTTTTACCATAGCTGTGACTTACAGAATATCCTATGCAGTGCCTTCTATTTTACCATAGCTGTGACTTACAGAATATCCTATGCAGTGCCTTCTATTTTACCATAGCTGTGACTTACAGAATATCCTATGCAGTGCCTTCTCTTTTACCATAGCTGTGACTTACAGAATATCCTATGCAGTGCCTTCTATTTTACCATAGCTGTGACTTACAGAATATCCTATGCAGTGCCTTCTCTTTTACCATAGCTGTGACTTACAGAATATCCTATGCAGTGCCCTCTCTTTTACCATAGCTGTGACTTACAGAATATCCTATGCAGTGCCCTCTCTTTTACCATAGCTGTGACTTACAGAATATCCTATGCAGTGCCCTCTCTTTTACCATAGCTGTGACTTACAGAATATCCTATGCAGTGCCTTCTCTTTTACTATAGCTGTGACTTACAGAATATCCTATGGAGTTGCTTTCTCTTTTACCTCAGCTGTGATTTACAGAATATCCTATGGAATTGCCTTCTCTTTTACCATAGCTGTGACTTACAGAATATCCTATGCAGTGCCTTCTCTTTTACTATAGCTGTGACTTACAGAATATCCTATGGAGTTGCCTTCTCTTTTACCATAGCTGTGACTTGCAGAATATCCTTTAGAATTTCCTTCTCTTTTACCATAGCTGTGACTTACAGAATATCCTATGGAGTTGCCTTCTCTTTTACCATAGCTGTGACTTACAGAATATCCTATGCCTTCTCTTTTACCTCAGCTGTGACTTACAGAATATCCTATACAGTGCCTTCTCTTTTACCATAGCTGTGACTTACAGAATATCCTATGCCTTCTATTTTACCACAGCTGTGACTTACAGAATATCCTATGCAGTGCCTTCTCTTTTACCACAGCTGTGACTTACAGAATATCCTATGCAGTGCCTTCTCTTTTACCATAGCTGTGACTTACAGAATATCCTATGGAGTTGCCTTCTCTTTTACCATAGCTATGACTTACAGTATATCCTATGCAGTGCCTTCTCTTTTACCATAACTGTGACTTACAGAATATCCTATGGAGTTGCCTTCTCTTTTACCATAGCTGTGACTTACAGAATATCCTATGCAGTGCCTTCTCTTTTACCATAGCTGTGACTTACAGAATATCCTATGCAGTGCCTTCTCTTTTACCATAGCTGTGACTTACAGAATATCCTATGCAGTGCCTTCTCTTTTACCACAGCTGTGACTTACAGAATATCCTATGCAGTGCCTTCTCTTTTACCATAGCTGTGACTTACAGAATATCCTATGCAGTGCCTTCTCTTTTACTATAGCTGTGACTTACAGAATATCCTATGCAGTGCCTTCTCTTTTACTATAGCTGTGACTTACAGAATATCCTATGGAGTTGCCTTCTCTTTTACCATAGCTGTGACTTACAAAATATCCTATGGAGTTGTCTTCTCTTTTACCACAGCTGTGACTTACAGAATATCCTATGGAGTTGCCTTCTCTTTTACCACAGCTGTGACTTACAGAATATCCTATGGAGTTGCCTTCTCTTTTACCATAGCTGTGACTTACTGAATATCCTATGGAGTTGCCTTCTATTTTACCATAGCTGTGACTTACAGAATATCCTATGCAGTGCCTTCTATTTTACCATAGCTGTGACTTACAGAATATCCTATGCAGTGCCTTCTATTTTACCATAGCTGTGACTTACAGAATATCCTATGGAGTTGCCTTCTCTTTTACCATAGCTGTGACTTACAGAATATCCTATGCAGTGCCTTCTATTTTACCATAGCTGTGACTTACAGAATATCCCATGGAGTTGCCTTCTCTTTTACCATAGCTGTGACTTACTGAATATCCTATGGAGTTGCCTTCTCTTTTACTATAGCTGTGACTTACAGAATATCCTATGGAGTTGCCTTCTCTTTTACCATAGCTGTGACTTGCAGAATATCCTTTAGAATTTCCTTCTCTTTTACCATAGCTGTGACTTACAGAATATCCTATGGAGTTGCCTTCTCTTTTACCATAGCTGTGACTTACAGAATATCCTATGCCTTCTCTTTTACCTCAGCTGTGACTTACAGAATATCCTATGCAGTGCCTTCTCTTTTACCATAGCTGTGACTTACAGAATATCCTATGCAGTGCCTTCTCTTTTACTATAGCTGTGACTTACAGAATATCCTATGGAGTTGCTTTCTCTTTTACCTCAGCTGTGATTTACAGAATATCCTATGGAATTGCCTTCTCTTTTACCATAGCTGTGACTTACAGAATATCCTATGCAGTGCCTTCTCTTTTACTATAGCTGTGACTTACAGAATATCCTATGGAGTTGCCTTCTCTTTTACCATAGCTGTGACTTGCAGAATATCCTTTAGAATTTCCTTCTCTTTTACCATAGCTGTGACTTACAGAATATCCTATGGAGTTGCCTTCTCTTTTACCATAGCTGTGACTTACAGAATATCCTATGCCTTCTCTTTTACCTCAGCTGTGACTTACAGAATATCCTATACAGTGCCTTCTCTTTTACCATAGCTGTGACTTACAGAATATCCTATGCCTTCTATTTTACCACAGCTGTGACTTACAGAATATCCTATGCAGTGCCTTCTCTTTTACCACAGCTGTGACTTACAGAATATCCTATGCAGTGCCTTCTCTTTTACCATAGCTGTGACTTACAGAATATCCTATGGAGTTGCCTTCTCTTTTACCATAGCTATGACTTACAGTATATCCTATGCAGTGCCTTCTCTTTTACCATAACTGTGACTTACAGAATATCCTATGGAGTTGCCTTCTCTTTTACCATAGCTGTGACTTACAGAATATCCTATGCAGTGCCTTCTCTTTTACCACAGCTGTGACTTACAGAATATCCTATGCAGTGCCTTCTCTTTTACCATAGCTGTGACTTACAGAATATCCTATGCAGTGCCTTCTCTTTTACCACAGCTGTGACTTACAGAATATCCTATGCAGTGCCTTCTCTTTTACCATAGCTGTGACTTACAGAATATCCTATGCAGTGCCTTCTCTTTTACCACAGCTGTGACTTACAGAATATCCTATGCAGTGCCTTCTCTTTTACTATAGCTGTGACTTACAGAATATCCTATGGAGTTGCCTTCTCTTTTACCATAGCTGTGACTTACAAAATATCCTATGGAGTTGTCTTCTCTTTTACCACAGCTGTGACTTACAGAATATCCTATGGAGTTGCCTTCTCTTTTACCACAGCTGTGACTTACAGAATATCCTATGGAGTTGCCTTCTCTTTTACCATAGCTGTGACTTACTGAATATCCTATGGAGTTGCCTTCTATTTTACCATAGCTGTGACTTACAGAATATCCTATGCAGTGCCTTCTATTTTACCATAGCTGTGACTTACAGAATATCCTATGCAGTGCCTTCTATTTTACCATAGCTGTGACTTACAGAATATCCTATGGAGTTGCCTTCTCTTTTACCATAGCTGTGACTTACAGAATATCCTATGCAGTGCCTTCTATTTTACCATAGCTGTGACTTACAGAATATCCCATGGAGTTGCCTTCTCTTTTACCATAGCTGTGACTTACAGAATATCCTATGCAGTGCCTTCTATTTTACCATAACTGTGACATACAGAATACCCTATGGAGTTGCTTTCTCTTTTACCTCAGCTGTGATTTACAGAATATCCTATGGAATTGCCTTCTCTTTTACCATAGCTGTGACTTACAGAATATCCTATGCAGTGCCTTCTCTTTTACTATAGCTGTGACTTACAGAATATCCTATGGAGTTGCCTTCTCTTTTACTATAGCTGTGACTTACAGAATATCCTATGGAGTTGCCTTCTCTTTTACCATAGCTGTGACTTGCAGAATATCCTTTAGAATTTCCTTCTCTTTTACCATAGCTGTGACTTACAGAATATCCTATGGAGTTGCCTTCTCTTTTACCATAGCTGTGACTTACAGAATATCCTATGCCTTCTCTTTTACCTCAACTGTGACTTACAGAATATCCTATACAGTGCCTTCTCTTTTACCATAGCTGTGACTTACAGAATATCCTATGCCTTCTATTTTACCACAGCTGTGACTTACAGAATATCCTATGCAGTGCCTTCTCTTTTACCACAGCTGTGACTTACAGAATATCCTATGCAGTGCCTTCTCTTTTACCATAGCTGTGACTTACAGAATATCCTATGGAGTTGCCTTCTCTTTTACCATAGCTATGACTTACAGTATATCCTATGCAGTGCCTTCTCTTTTACCATAGCTGTGACTTACAGAATATCCTATGGAGTTGCCTTCTCTTTTACCATAGCTGTGACTTACAGAATATCCTATGCAGTGCCTTCTCTTTTACCACAGCTGTGACTTACAGAATATCCTATGCAGTGCCTTCTCTTTTACCATAGCTGTGACTTACAGAATATCCTATGCAGTGCCTTCTCTTTTACCACAGCTGTGACTTACAGAATATCCTATGCTGTGCCTTCTCTTTTACCATAGCTGTGACTTACAGAATATCCTATGCAGTGCCTTCTCTTTTACCACAGCTGTGACTTACAGAATATCCTATGCAGTGCCTTCTCTTTTACTATAGCTGTGACTTACAGAATATCCTATGGAGTTGCCTTCTCTTTTACCATAGCTGTGACTTACAAAATATCCTATGGAGTTGTCTTCTCTTTTACCACAGCTGTGACTTACAGAATATCCTATGGAGTTGCCTTCTCTTTTACTATAGCTGTGACTTACTGAATATCCTATGGAGTTGCCTTCTATTTTACCATAGCTGTGACTTACTGAATATCCTATGGAGTTGCCTTCTATTTTACCATAGCTGTGACTTACAGAATATCCTATGGAGTTGCCTTCTCTTTTACCATAGCTGTGACTTACAGAATATCCTATGCAGTGCCTTCTCTTTTACCATAGCTGTGACTTACAGAATACCCTATGGAGTTGCTTTCTCTTTTACCATAGCTGTGACTTACAGAATACCCTATAGAGTTGCCTTCTCTTTTACCATAACTGTGACTTACAGAATATTCTATGGAGTTGCTTTCTCTTTTACCATAGCTGTGACTTGGGCGATATATTCGAGTAAAAAAGGCCTGATGAGATGATCTGCCTTGTGCTATAAATGGTCCACAAGCTGCTGTATGTTATGTTCGAATGCCGGATGACTTGTGTGACTTATCCGCCACCAACTAGGGTTCAAGCCGCAATGTTTTAGGGCACTTTCTGCCAGGGAAACAAACATCAATTTTTCTGGCCGCTGCTACAGCAGCGGCTGCAACAATACCTAATTTTTCAGGCATGTGTACATGCCAAATTTTTCTGGCCTCTGTTGCTGCACTGTGGCTACAAAAAACAAAACAAAAAAAGGCACGTAACAGGGATTAAAGTGATAGGAATAGTATTACTTAACACACCACTCCTATCTGGTGGAACATTAGATTGCACGCGCAGTGCCCCAATATTTGAAGTAGGAGGACCGACCAAGCATCTTTTTCCATCTCCAGGTTCCTAAAATCCATGCCATATACACGTCCCCTGATAGGGGACATAACAGGGATTAAAGTGATAGGAATAGTACTACTTAACACACCACTCCTATCTGGTGGCACAGTAGATTGCACAGTAGATTGCACGTGCAGTGCCCCAAAGTAGGAGGACCGGCCAAGCATCTTTTTCCATCTCCCGGTTCCTAAAATCCATGCCATATACACGTCCCCTGATAGGGGACACCGCAGTGGAAGGTACCCGGCCAAAATTTCTTTGCACAAAAGGCAATCCCCAACCTGTACTCGATTGTGCAAAAGGAAGTAACCTTACCATGGGTTGACTCCCAGACCGCACATCTTGTAATTCTCTGTCTGGGAAATTATCTATCTATCAAATCTATCTATTTATCTATCAAATCTATCGTATCTATCAAATGTAATCTATTGCATCTATTGATCTATCTATCTAATCTATGTATCTATCTATCTATCAAATCTATCTCGTGGCCGGACCGACCAAGCATCTTTTTCCATCTCCCGGTTCCTAAAATCCATGCCATATACACGTCCCCTGATAGGGGACGTAACAGGTATTAACTGATAAGAATAGTACTACTTGACAGACCACTCATATCTGTTGGCACAGTAGATTGCACACGGTGCTCTGACAAAATGCAGAAGGACATTTGGCAGATGGACATTTGGCAGACGGACATTTGGCCGACAGATAGAAAGCTAAAGAATGTTCCGATTTCGGCCGAGGGCAGATACGTTCCAGAGTGCTCTGTTCTAATCAGAGCCTCGGGCGCCGCAACTACCTCTGGGAACCTTACCATGGGTCACAGACCGCACGTCTTGTAATTCTCTGTCTGGGAAATTATCTATCTATCAAATCTATCTATTGATCTATCAAATCTATCTATCTATCGTATCTATCAAATGTATCTATTGCATCTATTGATCTATCTATCTAATCTATGTATCTATCTATCTATCAAATCTATCTTGTGCCCGGACCGACCAAGCATCTTTTTCCATCTCCCGGTTCCTAAAATCCATGCCATATACACGTCCCCTGATAGGGGACGTAACAGGGATTAAACTGATAAGAATAGTACTACTTAACACACCACTCATATCTGGTGGCACAGTAGATTGCACACGCAGTGCCCCAAATTTGAAGTAGGAGGACCGACCAAGCATCTTTTTCCATCTCTCGGTTCCTAAAATCCATGCCATATACACGTCCCCTGATAGGGGACGTAACAGGGATTAAAGTGATAAGAATAGTATTACTTAACACACCACTCATATCTGGTGGCACAGTAGATTGCACGCGGTGCTCTGACAAAATGCAGAAGGACATTTGGTAGATGGACATTTGGCCGACAGGCAGAAAGCAAAAGAATGTTCCGATTTCGGCCCAGGGCAGATACGTTCCAGAGTGCTCTGTTCTAATCAGAGCCTCGGGAGCCGCAACTGCCTCTGGGAACCTTACCATGGGTCCCAGACTGCACATCTTGTAATTCTCTGTCTGGAAATTATCTATCTATCAAATCTATCTATTGATCTATCAAATCTATCTATCTATCTATCTATCTATCGTATCTATCAAATCTATCTATTGCATCTATTGATCTATCTATCTAATCTATGTATCTATCTATCAAATCTATCTCGTGGCAATGGGGAGTTTGCGGTTGTGCAAATGGACTGTTTGCGGTTGTTTGTGGTGTGTTAAACGGGGAGTTTGGTCTGTCACTGTGAAGCGGGCATAACCCTTACACTACCTGATCGATACAATATCATACCTGATGTTTTAAAGCATGTTATTCCAAACAATTTAGGAATGTTAGGTGATTTATGCCCTTTATGGATTAAAACCAGACTCTGCATCAACTATGTAATTTTCCGTGCGAGTTTTGCCATGGATCCCCCTCCATGCCACAGTCCAGGTGTTAGTACCCTTGAAACAACTTTTCCATCACTATTGTGGCCAGAAAGAGTCCCTGTGTGTTTTAAAATTCGCCTGCCTATTGAAGTCAATGGCGGTTCGCCCGGTTCGCCCGTTCGCGAACACTTGCGGAAGTTCACGTCCGCTGTTCGCAAACGGAAAATTTTAAGTTCGCGACATCACTAATCCTAAATGGACTCTTGATCACTACAGATGCAAGTCTCTCAGGTTGCTGAGCTGTTTGGGGGTCTATGAGAGCACATGGAGTTTGGGATCCTTGGGAGGCAAGGTTACCAATAAATGATCTTGAACTCAATGCAAGCTTGGCCTCTGTTGAAAAGAGAATCTTGCCTCCATTTTCAGACAGACAATGTCACAGTAGTAGCTTATGTCGACCATCGGTGGGAAATCACAGTTCACGAGCCATGAGAGAAGTGTCTGAAATTCTCTTATGGGCAGAAACCAATTCTTGTCTAGTCTGTGATTCATATTCCAGGGGTGAAAAACTGGGAAGCAGACTTTCTCAGTTGTCAATCTCTACATCCAGGGTAGTGGACTCTTCACCAAGATGTGTTGAATCAGATTTTGGATCTTTAGGTTCTCCCAGAGATAGATCTGATGGCATCTTTGTTTGCACAAGAAACTTCCCAGGTACTTTGCGAGGTTCAGGAATACTCAAGCAGAGTTTGCTCTAGTAGCTCCTTGGTCATTCCATCTTGCTTATCTTTTTCCTCCTCTGGTACTTCTACCCGGAGTGATCTCCAAGGTAAGCCTAGAGTAATCCTGATTGTCCCAGCTTGCCCTCACATGATTGTTATGCAGATCTGGTTCACATGTCCAGCTACCCTCCTTGGCCTCTTTCTCTAAGGTCAAACCTTCTGTCTCAAGGTCCATTTTTCTATCCGGACCTCAAGTCTCTGAACTTGATGGCATGAATATTGAATGGTTCATCCTTAGGCATAAATGTTTCTCTGATTCAGTGATTGAAACCTTAATTCAGGCTTCTAAGCCTAAAACTAGGAAGATTTATCATAAGATTGGGAAGGCCTTTATTTCTTGTTGTATAGTTCACAGTTTTTCCTGGCATCCTTTCAGAATTCCTAGAATTCTGCAGTTCCTACAGGATGGTCCGGATAAGGGTCTATCTGCCAGTTCTCTAAAGGGGCAGATTTCTGCCCTTTTATTCTTGTTTCATAGGAAGAATGCTAAACTTCTGGATATTCATGGTTTTGTTCAAGCTTTGGTTCATATTAAACCTGTAATTAAGCCAATTTCTCCTCCATGGAATCTGCATTTTTGGAAGGTTTTATTCATTTTGGCTATCTATTCTGATAGACGAGTTTCTGAGTTATTTGCTCTTTCTTGTGATCCACAATATCTTATTTTTATCAGGGTAAGGCAGTACTTTGGACTTCTTGCCTAAAGCTGTTTCTTCAGACAATTTTAACATAGATATCTCCTAAGTAGACTATGTTTACAGCGATGCGGAATCTGTTGGCGCTCTACAAATACCTGATAATAATGATAATAATAAGTATGCTTCAGAGAGATCGTTGCTGGATGTTTTGAGGGCATTGAAATATTACATTGATGCTACTAAGAGCTTTAGACAAACTTCTTGTATGTTGATTCTCTTTTCTGGTTCTAGAAAAGGATAGAAATTTTTTTTGGCTTCTTGGTTGAAACTTTTGATTCACAGGGCTTACTTAGTGGCCGGTAAGTCTCCACTGCAGCAGATTACTGCTCATTCTACTAGATCAGATGCCGCTACTTGGGCCTTCAAGAATGAGGCATTAGTTGATCAAATTTGCAAAGCACCTACTTGTTTTTTTTTTGTATACTTTTACAACATTCTACCATTTTGATGTTTTTGCTTCTTCTGAGGCAGCCTTTGATAGGAAGGTCCTTCAGGCAGTTGTTTCAGCTTGATTATTTAATTTTTTAAGTGAATCAAAAAATTGTGGATTTGCTTTCTTAGTGAAAAAAATATCACCTAGATTTAGAGTTTGGCGTTAGCCGTCAAAAGCAGCGTTAAGGGGTCCTAAAGCTGCTTTTTACCGCCCGCTGGTATTTAGAGTCAGGCAGGAAAGGGTCTACCGCTCACTTCCCTACCGCGACTCCAGGCTACCGCAGATCCCCTTACGCCAATTGCGTATCCTATCTTTTCAATGGGATCTGCCTAACGCCGGTATTTGGAGTCTTGGGAGAAGTGAGCGGTAGACCCTCTACCGACAAGACTCCTAACGACAAAAAAAGTCAGTAGTTAAGAGCTTTATGGGCAAACGCGTGAATATAAATCTCTTAACTACTGTGCTATAAAGTACACTAACACCCATAAACTACCTATGTACCCCTAAACCGAGGCCCCCCCACATCGCCGCCACTATAATAAAAAAATTTAACCCCTAATCTGCCGACCGGACACCGCCGCCACCTACATTATACCTATAAACCCCTAATCTGCTGCCCCTAACATCGCCGACCCCTATATTATATTTATTAACCCCTAATCTGCCCCCCCCCAACGTCGCCGCTACCTAACTTCACTTATTAACCCCTAATCTGCAGACCGGACCTCACCGCCACTATAATAAATATATTAACCCCTAAACCGCCACACTCCCGCCTCACAAACACTATAATAAATTGTATTAACCCCTAATCTGCCCTCCCTAACATCGCCACCACCTACCTACAATTATTAACCCCTAATCTCCCGCCCGCAACGTCGCCGCTACTATAATAAAGTTATTAACCCCTAAACCTAACTCTAACCCTAACCCTAACCCCCCCCCTAACATAAATATAATTTAAATTAAATGAAATAATATTCCTAAAATTAACTAACAGCTAGATTTAGAGTTCTACGGCCAAAGGGGTGCGTTAGCTACGCATGTATTTTTTCCCCCGCACCTTTTAAATACCGATGGTATTTAGAATTCACAGAAGGGCTGCATTAGGCTCCAAAAAGGGAGCGTAGAGCATAATTTACCGCCACTGCAACTCTCAATACCAGCGGTGCTTACGGACGCGGCCAGCTTCAAAAACGTGCTCGTGCACGATTCCCCCATAGGAAACAATGGGGCCGTTTGAGCTGAAAAAAAACCTGCAAAAAAGCAGCGTTCAGCTCCTAACACAGCCCCATTGTTTCCTATGGGGAAACACTTCCTAAGTCTGCACCTAACACCCTAACATGAACCCCAAGTCTAAACACCCCTAACCTTAAACTTATTAACCCCTAATCTGCTGCCCCCGCTATCGCTGACCCCTGCATATTATTTTTAACCCCTAATCTGCCGCTCCGTACACCGCCGCAACCTACGTTATCCCTATGAACCCCTAATCTGCTGCCCCTAACACCGCCGACCCCTATATTATATTTATTAACCCCTAATCTGCCCCCCAACGTCGCCGCTACCTATCTACAATTATTAACCGCTAATCTGCCGACCGGACCTCACCGCTACTATAATAAATGTATTAACCCCTAAAGCTAAGTCTAACCCTAACCCTAACACACCCCTAAGTTAAATATAATTTTTATCTAACGAAATAAAATAAATCTTATTAAATAAATTATTCCTATTTAAAGCTAAATACTTACCTGTAAAATAAACCCTAATATAGCTACAATATAAATAATAATTATATTCTAGCTATCTTAGGATTTATATTTATTTTACAGGCAACTTTGTAATTATTTTAACCAGGTACAATAGCTATTAAATAGTTAATAACTATTTAATAGCTACCTAGTTAAAATAATTACAAAATTACCTTTAAAATAAATCCTAACCTAAGTTAAAATTAAACCTAACACTACACTATCAATAAATAAATTAAATACAATACCTACAAATACCTACAATTAAACCTAACACTACACTATCAATAAATAAATTAAATACAAATACCTACAAATAAATACAATTAAATAAACTAACTAAAGTACAAAAAAATAAAAAAGAACTAAGTTACAAAAAATAAAAAAATAATTTACAAACATTATAAAAATATTACAACAATTTTAAGCTAATTACACCTACTCTAAGCCCCCTAATAAAATAACAAAGCCCCCCAAAATAAAAAAATGCCCTACCCTATTCTAAAATAAAAATTGTAAAGCTCTTTTACCTTACCAGCCCTTAAAAGGGCCTTTTGTGGGGCATGCCCCAAAGAATTCTGCTCTTTTGCCTGTAAAAAAAAAAACATACAATACCCCCCCCCACATTACAACCCACCACCCACATACCCCTAATCTAACCCAAACCCCCCTTAAATAAACCTAACACTACCCCCCTGAAGATCTTCCTACCTTGAGTCATCTTCACTCAGCCGAGCTGATCGGAACAGCCAATAGAATGCGAGCTCAATCGGATTGGCTGATTGGATCAGCCAATCGGATTGAACTTGAATCTGATTGGCTGATTCCATCAGCCAATCAGATTATTCCTACCTTAATTCCGATTGGCTGTTAGAATCCTATCAGCCAATCGGAATTCAAGGGACGCCATCTTGGATGACGTCCCTTAAAGGAACCTTCATTCGTCGGGAGTTCGTCGTGGAGGAAGGATGTTCCGCGTCGGCGGGATGAAGATGGAGCCGGAAGAAAGAAGATTGAAGATGCCGCTTGGATGAAGACTTCAGCCGGATGATGGACCTCTTCAGCCCCCGCTTGGATGAAGACATCGCCCGGATTGGATGAAGAATTCGGCTCGGCTGAGTAAAGACGACTCAAGGTAGGAAGATCTTCAGGGGGGTAGTGTTAGGTTTATTTAAGGGGGGGTTTGGGTTAGAGTAGGGGTATGTGGGTGGTGGGCTGTAATGTTGGGGGGGGTATTGTATGGGTTTTTTTACAGGCAAAGAGCAGAATTCTTTGGGGCATGCCGCGCAAAGGGCCCTTTTCAGGGCTGGTAAGGTAAAAGAGCTTTACAATTTTTATTTTAGAATAGGGTAGGGCATTTTTTTATTTTGGGGGGCTTTGTTATTTTATTAGGGGGCTTAGAGTAGGTGTAATTAGCTTAAAATTGTTGTAATATTTTTATAATGTTTGTAAATTATTTTTTTATTTTTTGTAACTTAGTTCTTTTTTTATTTTTTGTACTTTAGTTAGTGTATTTATTTGTATTTATTTGTAGGTATTTGTATTTAATTTATTTAATGATAGTGTAGTGTTAGGTTTAATTGTAACTTAGGTTAGGATTTATTTTACAGGTAATTTTGTAATTATTTTAACTAGGTAGCTATTAAATAGTTATTAACTATTTAATAGCTATTGTACCTGGTTAAAATAAATACAAAGTTGCCTATAAAATAAATATTAATCCTAAAATAGCTACAATATAATTATTATTTATATTGTAGCTATATTAGGGTTTATTATTACAGGTAAGTATTTAGCTTTAAATAGGATTAATTTCTTTAATAAGATTTATTTTATTTCGTTAGATAAAAATTATATTTAACTTAGGGGGGTGTTAGGGTTAGGGTTAGACTTAGCTTTAGGGGTTAATACATTTATTATAGTAGCGGTGAGGTCCGGTCGGCAGATTAGGGGTTAATAATTGTAGGTAAGGTAGCGGCGACGTTGGGGGGGCAGATTAGGGGTTAATAAATATTATGTAGGTGTCGGCGGTGTTAGGGGCAGCAGATTAGGGGTACATAGGGATAATGTAGGTTGCGGCGGTGTGCGGTCGGCAGATTAGGGGTTAAAAAATTTAATAGAGTGGCGGCGATGTGGGGGGTCCTTGGTTTAGGGGTACATAGGTAGTTTATAGGTGTTAGTGTACTTTAGAGCACAGTAGTTAAGAGCTTTATGAACCGGCGTTAGCCCAGAAAGCTCTTAACTCCTGGCTTTTCTCTGCGGCTGGAGTCTTGTCGTTAGATTTCTAACGCTCACTTCAGCCAAGACTCTAAATACCGGCGTTAGAAAGATCCCATTGAAAAGATAGGATACGCAATTGGCGTAGGGGGATCTGCAGTATGGAAAAGTCGCAGCTGGAAAGTGAGCGTTAGACCCTTTCCTGACTGACTCTAAATACCAGCGGGCGGTAAAAACCAGCGTTAGGACCCCCTAACGCTGGTTTTGACGGCTAAGGCAGAACTCTAAATCTAGGCGTAAATTAATCCTATTTAAAACTAAATACTTACCTAACAAATAAACCCTAATATAGCTACTACATAACTAATAATTACATTGTAGCTATTTTAGGATTTATATTTATTTTACAGGCAACTTTGTATTTATTTTAACTAGGTACAATAGCTATTAAATAGTTAATAACTATTTAATAGCTACCTAGTTAAAATAAGTACAAAATTGCCTGTAAAATAAATCCTAACCTAAGTTACAAATACACCTAACACTACACTATCATTAAATTAATTAAATAAATTACCAACAATTAGCTAAATTAAAATACAATACAATAAACTATTCTATAATACAAAAAAAACCCCACTAAATTACAAAAAATAAAAAAGAATTACAAGAGGTTTAAACTAATTACACCTAATCTAAGCCCCCTAATAAAATAAAAAATCCCCTCAAAATAAAAAAATGCCCTACCCTATTCTAAACTACCAAAGTAATCAGCTCTATTACCAGCCCTTAAAAGGACTTTTTGCGGGGCATTGCCCCAAAAGTAATCAGCTCTTTTGCCTGAAAATAAAAATACAATACCCCCCCAACATTACAACCCACCACCCACATACCCCTACTCTAACCCACCCAAACCCCCCTTAAAAAAAACTATCGCTAACCCCCTGAAGATCATCCTACCTTGAGTCGTCTTCACCCAGCAAAGCCGAATTCTTCATCCAAGGTGCGCAGAGGAGGTCCTTCATCCGGTAGAAGTCTTCATCCAAGCGGCAAAGAAGAGGTCCTCTATCCAGTAGAAGTGTTCATCCAGGCGGGGTCTTCAATCTTCATCCATCCGGAGCGGAGCGGAGCCATCTTCAACGGAGCCGACGCGGAGTCATCCTCTTCAACCGACGACTTTCCGACCAATGAAGGTTCCTTTAAGGGACGTCATCCAAGATGGCGTCCCTTCAATTCTGATTGGCTGATAGAATTCTATCAGCGAATCGGAATTAAGTTAGAAAAAATCTGATTGGCTGATGCAATCAGCCAATCAGATTGAAGTTCAATCCGATTGGCTGATCCAATCAGCCAATCGTATTGAACTCGCATTCTATTGGCTGATCGGAACAGCCAATAGAACGCAAGTTCAATACGATTGGCTGATTGGATCAGCCAATCGGATTGAACTTCAATCTGATTGGCTGATTGCATCAGCCAATCAATTTTTTTCTAACTTAATTCTGATTGGCTGATAGAATTCTATCAGCCAATCGGAATTGAAGGGACGCCATCTTGGATGACGTCCCTTAAAGGAACCTTCATTCATCGGGAAGTCATCTGTTGAAGAGGATGGCTCCGCGACTGCTCCATTGATGGATGAAGATTGAAGACGCCGCTTGGATGAAGACTTCTATCGGATGAAGGACCTCCTCTGTGCACCTTGGATGAAGAATTCGGCTTTGCTGGGTGAAGACGACTCAAGGTAGGATGATTTTCAGGGGGTTAGCGATAGGTTTTTTTAAGGGGGGTTTGGGTGGGTTAGAGTAGGGGTAAGTGGGTGGTGGGTTGTAATGTTGGGGGGGGTATTGTATTTTTATTTTCAGGTAAAAGAGCTGATTACTTTGGGGCAATGCCCCGCAAAAAAGCCCTTTTAAGGGCTGGTAATAGAGCTGATTACTTTGGTAGTTTAGAATAGGATAGGGCATTTTTTTATTTTGGGGGGATTTTTTATTTTATTAGGGGGTTTAGATTAGGTGTAATTAGTTTAAACTTCTTGTAATTCTTTTTTATTTTCTGTAATTTAGTGGGGGTTTTTTTTGTATTATAGAATAGTTTATTTTATTGTATTTTAATTTAGCTAATTGTAGGTAATTAATTTAATTAATTTAATGATAGTGTAGTGTTAGGTGTATTTGTAACTTAGATTAGGATTTATTTTACAGGTAATTTTGTATTTATTTTAACTAGGTAGCTATTAAATAGTAAATAACTATTTAATAGCTATTGTACCTGGTTAAAATAAATACAAAGTTGCCTGTAAAATAAATATAAATCCTAAAATAGCTACAATGTAATTATTAGTTATATTGTAGCTATATTAGGGTTTATTTGATAGGTAAATATTTAGTTTTAAATAGGAATAATTTAGTTAATTTTAGGAATATTATTTTGTTTAATTTAAATTATATTTATGTTAGGGGGTGTTAGGGTTAGAGTTAGGTTTAGGGGTTAATAACTTTATTATAGTAGCAGCGACATTGCGGGCGGCAGATTAGGGGTTAATAAGTGTAAGGTTAGGGGTGTTTAGACTCGGGGTTCATGTTAGGGTGTTAGGTGCAGACTTATAGAGTGTTTCCCCATAGGAAACAATGGGGCTGCGTTAGGAGCTGAACGCTGCTTTTTTGCAGGTGTTAGGTTTTTTTTCAGCCCAAACTGCCCCATTGTTTCCTATGGGGATATCGTGCACGAGCACGTTTTGCCAGCTTACCGCTACCGTAAGCAACGCTGGTATTGAGGGTTCAAGTGGAGCTTAATTAGGCTCAACGCTCCCTTTTCTGAGCCTAATGCAGCCCCTCAGACAATTCTAAATACCAGCGTTGTCTTAAGGGTGCGCTGGGAAAAAAAGCAGGGTTAGCACCGCAGGTTTTTACTGACAAAACTCTAAATCTAGCGGTATGTTT
The DNA here is from genome assembly GCF_027579735.1 of Bombina bombina. Classification (NCBI taxonomy): domain Eukaryota; kingdom Metazoa; phylum Chordata; class Amphibia; order Anura; family Bombinatoridae; genus Bombina; species Bombina bombina. The sequence goes on along the minus strand of NC_069509.1, from coordinate 10,662,093 downwards.
TTTTTAAAACTCTCCCTTTATGTTATTATTTGTGGACTCACTCTACCTCTTGGGTATTAGTTACCAGAAGTAATACATCATGGATTCTCACCACCCATTTGAAAGAAAACTTATGCTAATGCATACAAAGTTAAATACCTGATAAAATTAATTTATTTCATGGTGGTGAGAGTCCATGAGACCACACCTTTTGTTTTTGTGTTTAGTATTTTACACCTTTTTTCCCTTCTCCTTTGGGCCTTATTCCTTTTTCTTACTTCACTATCGGCTAGATTTAGAGTTCTGCGGCCAAAGGGGTGCGTTAGCTACGCATGCTTTTTTTCTCCCGCACCTTTTAAATACCGCTGGTATTTAGAGTTCACAGAAGGGCTGCGTTAGGCTCCAAAAAGGGAGCGTAGAGCATATTTACCGCCACTGCAACTCTAAATTCCAGCGGTGCTTACGGATGCGGCCAGCTTCAAAAACGTGCTCGTGCACGATATCCCCATAGGAAACAATGGGGCTGTTTGAGCTGAAAAAAAACCTAACACCTGCAAAAAAGCAGCGTTCAGCTCCTAACGCAGCCCCATTGTTTCCTATGGGGAAACACTTCCTAAGTCTGCACCTAACACCCTAACATGAACCCCGAGTCTAAACACCCCTAACCTTACACTTATTAACCCCTAATCTGCCGCCCCCGCTATCGCTGACCCCTGCATATTATTATTAACCCCTAATCTGCCGCTCCGTACACCGCCGCAACCTACGTTATCCCTATGTACCCCTAATCTGCTGCCCCTAACACCGCCGACCCCTATATTATATTTATTAACCCCTAATATGCCGCCCCAACGTCGCCGCTACCTACCTACACTTATTAACCCCTAATCTGCTGACCGGACCGCACCGCTACTATAATAAATGTATTAACCCCTAATCCGCCTCACTCCCGCCTCAATAACCCTATAATAAATAGTATTTACCCCTAATCTGCTCTCCCTAACATCGCCGACACCTAACTTCAAGTATTAACCCCTAATCTGCCGACCGGAGCTCACCGCTACTCTAATAAATTTTTTAACCCCTAAAGCTAATTCTAACCCTAACCCTAACACCCCCCTAAATTAAATATAATTTTAATACTAACGAAATAAATTAACTCTTATTAAATAAATTATTCCTATTTAAATCTAAATACTTACCTGTAAAATAAACCCTAATATAGCTACAATATAAATAATAATTATCTTGTAGCTATTTTAGGATTAATATTTATTTTACAGGCAACTTTGTATTTATTTTAACCAGGTACAATAGCTATTAAATAGTTAATAGCTACCTAGTTAAAATAATTACAAAATTACCTTTAAAATAAATCCTAACCTAAGTTACAATTAAACCTAACACTACACTATCAATAAATAAATTAAATAAACTACCTACAATTATCTACAATTAAACCTAACACTACACTATCAATAAATTAATTAAATAAAATACCTACAATTATCTACAATTAAACCTAACACTACACTATCAATAAATTAATTAAATACAATTCCTACAAATAAATACAATTAAATAAACTAACTAAAGTACAAAAAATAAAAAAGAACTAAGTTACAAAAAATAAAAAAATATTTACAAACATTAGAAAAATATTACAACAATTTTAAACTAATTACACCTACTCTAAGCCCCCTAATAAAATAACAAAGCCCCCCAAAATAAAAAAATGCCCTACCCTATTCTAAAATTAAAATAGAAAAGCTCTTTTACCTTACCAGCCCTGAAAAGGGCCCTTTGCGGGGCATGCCCCAAAGAATTCAGCTCTTTTGCCTGTAAAAAAAAAACACACAATAACCCCCCCCAACATTACAACCCACCACCCACATACCCCTTATCTAACCCAAACCCCCCTTAAATAAACCTAACACTAAGCCCCTGAAGATCTCCCTACCTTGTCTTCACCACACCGGGTCCCGATCTGTCCAGAAGAGCCTCTGAAATCTTCATCCAAGCCCAAGCGGGGGCTGAAGAGTGACGTCCATCCTCCGGCTGAAGTCTGGATCCAAGCGGCGGCTGAAGAAATCCATCATCGGGCTGAAGTCTTGATCCAAGCGGGCGCTGAAGAAGTCCATCATCGGGATGAAGTCTTCTATGAAGCGGCATCTTCAATCTTCTTTCTTCCGGAGCCATCATCTTCCAGCCGACGCGGATTCATCCTCTTCTACCGACGCCTACTCGCCGAATGACGGTTCCTTTAAATGATGTCATCCAAGATGGCGTCCATCGAATTCCGATTGGCTGATAGGATTCTATCAGCCAATCGGAATTAAGGTAGGAAAATTCTGATTGGCTGATGGAATCAGCCAATCAGATTCAAGTTCAATCCGATTGGCTGATCCGATCAGCCAATCAGATTGAGCTCGCATTCTATTGGCTGTTCCGATCAGCCAATAGAATGCGAGCTCAATCTGATTGGCTGATCGGATCAGAATTTTCCTACCTTAATTCCGATTGGCTGATAGAATCCTATCAGCCAATCGGAATTCGACGGACGCCATCTTGGATGACTTCATTTAAAGGAACCGTCATTCGGCGAGTAGGCGTCGGTAGAAGAGGATGGATCCGCGTCGGCTGGAAGATGATGGCTCCGGAAGAAAGAAGATTGAAGATGCCGCTTCATAAAAGACTTCATCCCGATGATGGACTTCTTCAGCGCCCGCTTGGATCAAGACTTCAGCCCGATGATGGATTTCTTCAGCCGCCGCTTGGATCCAGACTTCAGCCGGAGGATGGACGTCACTCTTCAGCCCCCGCTTGGGCTTGGATGAAGATTTCGGAGGCTCTTCTGGACAGATCGGGACCCGGTGTGGTGAAGACAAGGTAGGGAGATCTTCAGGGGCTTAGTGTTAGGTTTATTTAAGGGGGGTTTGGGTTAGATTAGGGGTATGTGGGTGGTGGGTTGTAATGTTGGGGGGGGGGTTATTGTATGGGGTTTTTTTACAGGCAAAAGAGCTGAATTCTTTGGGGCATGCCCCGCAAAGGGCCCTTTTCAGGGCTGGTAAGGTAAAAGAGCTTTTCTATTTTAATTTTAGAATAGGGTAGGGCATTTTTTTATTTTGGGGGGCTTTGTTATTTTATTAGGGGGCTTAGAGTAGGTGTAATTAGTTTAACATTTTTATAATATTTTTCTAATGTTTGTAAATATTTTTTTATTTTTTGTAACTTAGTTCTTTTTTATTTTTTGTACTTTAGTTAGTTTATTTAATTGTATTTATTTGTAGGAATTGTATTTAATTAATTTATTGATAGTGTAGTGTTAGGTTTAATTGTAACTTAGGTTAGGATTTATTTTACAGGTAATTTTGTAATTATTTTAACTAGGTAACTATTAAATAGTTATTAACTATTTAATAGCTATTGTACCTGGTTAATATAATTACAAAGTTGCCTGTAAAATAAATATTAATCCTAAAATAGCTATAATATAATTATAATTTATATTGTAGCTATATTAGGGTTTATTTTACAGGTAAGTATTTAGCTTTAAATAGGAATCATTTATTTAATAAGAGTTAATTTATTTCGTTAGATAAAAATTATATGTAACTTAGGGGGGTGTTAGGGTTAGGGTTAGAATTAGCTTTAGGGGTTAAAAAATTTATTAGAGTAGCGGTGAGCTCCGGTCGGCAGATTAGGGGTTAATGCTTGAAGTTAGGTGTCGGCGATGTTAGGGAGGGCAGATTAGGGGTTAATACTATTTATTATAGGGTTATTGAGGCGGGAGTGAGGCGGATTAGGGGTTAATACATTTATTATAGTAGCGGTGCGGTCCGGTCGGCAGATTAGGGGTTAATAAGTGTAGGTAGGTAGTGGTGACGTTGGGGGCGGCATATTAGGGGTTAATAAATATAATATAGGGGTCGGTGGTGTTAGGGGCAGCAGATTAGGGGTTCATAGGGATAACGTAGGTGGCAGCGGTGTGCGGTCGGCAGATTAGGGGTTAAAAATTTTTAATAGAGTGGCGGCGATGTGGGGGGACCTCGGTTTAGGGGTACATAGGTAGTTTATGGGTGTTAGTGTACTTTAGAGCACAGTAGTTAAGAGCTTTATGAACCGGCGTTAGCCCAGAAAGCTCTTAACTCCTGACTTTTTTCTGCGGCTGGAGTTTTGTCGTTAGATTTCTAACGCTCACTTCAGCCAAGACTCTAAATACCGGCGTTAGGAAGATCCCATTGAAAAGATAGGATACGCAAATGGCGTAGGGGGATCTGCGGTATGGAAAAGTCGCGGCTGCAAAGTGAGCGTTAGACCCTTTCCTGACTGACTCCAAATACCAGCGGGCGGTAAAAACCAGCGTTAGGAGCCTCTAACGCTGGTTTTGACGGCTACCGCCCAATTCTAAATCTAGGCCTATGCTTGGCTATACGTTATACTAAGGTATGTGTGAGGAGGGGTTTTATAGGGTTTTTTGGGTTTGGGATTCTTTGTCCCCTCCTAGTTGTAAGGAAGAGTAACTCTCAGTAATAATGGATTGTGGACTCTCACCACCATGAAATAACATAATTTATCAGGTAAGCATCAATGATGTTTTTTATGTGAGACACTGAAGTTAAATGGTTCAGATAGATAAATTCTGCTTTATATTTTCTGGAGTTTGGAAAAATAAGGAAGTTTGTATATTACAGTGATATATTTCTGCTTATTCCCTGTACAGGACACAACTGTTCACACCTCAGAGGGGCTCTTGTGTGGGATCTCAGAAGCTTCTCATTGTAATAACTGATGGGGAGACAATTGGAGACAACACCCCGTTCTCTCTTTCTATTGGAGAAGCAGAGAAACGGAAGGTTTTGCGCTACGCTATTGGGGTAATTGCAAACTGCTCAAACTAATACAATAAACACGAGAAAAAACCCCAACAAAGTCAGTGTAATCATTTGTAGGAAGAATAAAGCACTTAAAGGGACAGTCTACTCCAAGATTGTTATTGTTTAAAAAGATAGATAATCCCTTTATTACCCATTCCCCAGTTTTGCAGAACCAACACTGTTATATTAATACACTTTTTACCTCTGTGATTACCTTGTGTCTAAGCCTCTGCAGACTGCCTCTTATCTCAGTTATATTAATACACATTTTACCTCTGTGATTACCTTGTATCTAAGCTTCTGCAGACTGCTCCTTATCTCAGTTATATTAATATACTTTTTAACTCTGTGATTACCCTGTATCTAAGCGTCTGCAGACTGCCCCTTATCTCAGTTATATTAATATACTTTTTACCTCTGTGATTACCTTGTATCTAAGCTTCTGCAGACTGCTCCTTATCTCAGTTATATTAATATACTTTTTAACTCTGTGATTACCCTGTATCTAAGCCTCTGCAGACTGCCCCTTATCTCAGTTATATTAATATACTTTTTACCTCTGTGATTACCTTGTATCTAAGCCTCTGCAGACAGCTCCTTATCTCAGTTATATTAATATACTTTTTACCTCTGTGATTACCTTGTATCTAAACCTCTGCAGACTGCCCCTTATCTCAGTTATATTAATATACTGTTTACCTCTGTGATTACCTTGTATCTAAGCCTCTGCAGACTGCTCCTTCTCTCAGTTATATTAATATACATTTTACCTCTGTGATTACCCTGTATCTAAGCCTCTGCAGACTGCCCCTTATCTCAGTTATATTAATACACTTTTTACCTCTGTGATTCCTTGTATCTAAGCCTCTGCAGACTGCTCCTTATCTCAGTTATATTAATACACTTTTTACCTCTGTGATTACATTGTAGCTAAGCTTCTGCAGACTGCCCCTTATCTCAGTTATATTAATATACTTTTTACCTCTGTGATTACCTAGTATTTAAGCCTCTGCAGACTGCCCCTTATCTCAGTTATAATAATATACTTTTTACCTCTGTGATTCCTTGTATCTAAGCCTCTGCAGACTGCTCCTTATCTCAGTTATATTAATATACTTTTTACCTCTGTGATTACCCTGTATCTAAGCCTCTGCAGACTGCCCCTTATCTCAGTTATATTAATACACTTTTTACCTCTGTGATTACCTTGTATCTAAGCCTCTGCAGACAGCTCCTTATCTCAGTTATATTAATATACTTTTTACCTCTGTGATTAACTTGTATCTAAACCTCTGCAGACTGCCCCTTATCTCAGTTATATTAATATACTGTTTACCTCTGTGATTACCTTGTATCTAAGCCTCTGCAGACTGCCCCTTATCTCAGTTATATTAATATACATTTTACCTCTGTGATTACCCTGTATCTAAGCCTCTGCAGACTGCCCCTTATCTCAGTTATAATAATATACTTTTTACCTCTGTGATTACCTTGTATCTAAGCCTCTGCAGACTGCTCCTTATCTCAGTTATATTAATATACTTTTTACCTCTGTGATTACCCTGTATCTCAGCCTCTGCAGACTGCCCCCTTATCTCAGTTATATTAATATACTTTTTACCTTTGTGATTACCTTGTATCTAAGCCTCTGCAGACTGCCCCCTTATCTCAGTTATATTAATATACATTTTACCTCTGTGATTACCCTGTATCTAAGCCTCTGCAGACTGCCCCTTATCTCAGTTATAATAATATACTTTTTACCTCTGTGATTACCCTGTATCTAAGCCTCTGCAGACTGCAACCTAATAAATGACTTTTTATTTCTTATCTATTGACTTGCATTTTATCCAGTCCTGTATTGTGCACAACCCATGGGCGTGAGCACAATGTTATCTATATGGCTCACATGAACTAGCAGTCACCTGTTGTGAAAAGAAAGATAATAAAAAAGCATGTGATCATGGGGCTGTCTTTAGTGGCTAAGAAACAGGCAGAAATGAAGTTTAAATGTTATAAAATATATTAATATAATTGTGTTGGTTGTGCAAAGCTGGGGAATGGGTAGTAAAGGCATTGTCTATCTTTTTAAACAAAAACAATTCTTATGTAGACTGCCCCTTTAAAGGATAAAAAAAGATAGCACAACTTTATTTGACCTAGAAGGAACCAGTATACACAGATTCTTTTGTCTTGCTTCAGAAGTTATTTCTCAATTTATGGACCTTGTTTTGTCACCCTTGGCAATGGGATAAGGTGACCACAGTAGGTGACAATGGGCATTGTGCTGTCAGACCTCACTACACTACTAGTAAAGCATTGTGCTGTCAGACCTCACTACACTACTAGTAAAGCATTGCGCTGTCAGACCTCACTACACTACTAGTAAAGCATTGTGCTGTCAGACCTCACTACACTACTAGTAAAGCATTGTGCTATCAGACCTCACTACACTACTAGTAAAGCATTGTGCTGTCAGACCTCACTAAACTACTAGTAAAGCATTGTGCTGTCAGACCTCACTACACTACTAGTAAAGCATTGTGCTGTCAGACCTCACTACACTACTAGTAAAGCATTGTGCTGTCAGACCTCACTACACTACTAGTAAAGCAGTGTGCTGTCAGACCTCACTACACTACTAGTAAAGCATTGTGCTGTCAGACCTCACTACACTACTAGTAAAGCATTGTGCTGTCAGACCTCACTACACTACTAGTAAAGCATTGTGCTGTCAGACCTCACTACACTACTAGTAAAGCATTGTGCTGCCAGACCTCACTAAACTACTAGTAAAGCAGTGTACTGTCAGACCTCACTACACTACTAGTAAAGCATTGTGCTGTCAGACCTCACTACACTACTAGTAAAGCATTGTGCTGTCAGACCTCACTACACTACTAGTAAAGCATTGTGCTGTCAGACCTCACTAAACTACTAGTAAAGCAGTGTGCTGTCAGACCTCACTAAACTACTAGTAAAGCATTGTGCTGTCAGACCTAATTACACTATTACTAAAGCAGTGTGCTGTCAGACCTCACTACACTACTAGTAAAGCATTGTGCTGTCAGACCTCACTACACTACTAGCAAAGCAGTGTGCTGTCAGACCTCACTACACTACTAGTAAAGCAGTGTGCTGTCAGACCTCACTACACTACTAGTAAAGCATTGTGCTGTCAGACCTCACTGCACTACTAGTAAGGAATTGTGCTGTCAGAACTCACTACACTACTAGTAAAGCATTGTGCTGTCAGACCTCACTACACTACTAGTAAAGCATTGTGCTGTCAGACCTCACTACACTACTAGTAAAGCATTGTGCTGTCAGACCTTACTACACTACTAGTAATGCATTGTGCTCTCAGACCTCACTACACTACTAGTAAAGCATTGTGCTGTCAGACCTCACTACACTACTAGTAAAGCATTGTGCTTTCAGACCTCACTACAGTACTAGTAAAGCAGTGTACTGTCAGACCTCACTACACTACTAGTAAAGCAGTGTGCTGTCAGACCTCACTACACTACTAGTAAAGCAGTGTTCTGTCAGACCTCACCACACTACTAGTAAAGCATTGTGCTGTCAGACCTCACTACACTACTAGTAAAGCATTGTGCTGTCAGACCTCACTACACTACTAGTAAAGCATTGTGCTGTCAGACCTCACTACACAACTAGTAAAGCATTGTACTGTCAGACCTCACTACACTACTAGTAAAGCATTGTGCTGTCAGACCTCACTACACTACTAGTAAAGCATTGTGCTTTCAGACCTCACTACACTACTAGTAAAGCATTGTGCTTTCAGACCTCACCACACTACTAGTAAAGCAGTGTACTGTCAGACCTCACTACACTACTAGTAAAGCAGTGTGCTGTCTGACCTCACTACACTACTAGTAAAGCAGTGTGCTGTCAGACCTCACCACACTACTAGTAAAGCATTGTGCTGTCAGACCTCACTACACTACTAGTAAAGCATTGTGCTGTCAGACCTCACTACACTACTAGTAAAGCATTGTGCTGTCAGACCTCACTACACAACTAGTAAAGCATTGTACTGTCAGACCTCACTACACTACTAGTAAAGCATTGTGCTGTCAGACCTCACTACACTACTAGTAAAGCATTGTACTGTCAGACCTCACTACACTACTAGTAAAGCATTGTGCTGTCAGACTTCACTACACTACTAGTAAAGCATTGTGCTGTCAGACCTCACCACACTACTAGTAAAGCATTGTGCTGTCAGACTTCACTACACTACTAGTAAAGCATTGTGCTGTCAGACCTCACTACACAACTAGTAAAGCATTGTACTGTCAGACCTCACTACACTACTAGTAAAGCATTGTGCTGTCAGACTTCACTACACTACTAGTAAAGCATTGTGCTGTCAGACCTCACTACACTACTAGTAAAGCATTGTGCTGTCAGACCTCACTACACTACTAGTAAAGCATTGTGCTGTCAGACCTCACTACACTACTAGTTTCTGAACACTTTTTACAAAGGTGCAGACCTAGCAGCATACTACAAAAGCTATTGGTTTGCAGACAACACAGGACTTGATTAATTTAATAAATAAGAATAAATCTGCCAATGTGATTATATCTGCCCCATAGCCTTGTACCTACTGGTAATGTTTATTACTGATGTTCTTTTTATCTCAGGTGGGTGACGCCTTCAATAGTCAACGTGCCTTCAACGAGCTGAAGAGTATCGGCTCACTTCCATCCTCGGATTATGTGTTCAGAGTCAATGACTTTTCTTTACTCAACCAGATTCAGAACCAGCTACAGGAGAAGATTTTTGCTATAGAAGGTGCCACAATACAGGAGCTTATGGACAGACGGGTCAGAGGGGCTCCATAAGTGCAGAAAGGATTGGATTGATTCTGTAGAGATAGACAAGGGGGTATAAGGAAATACAGAGCTAACAGAGGGTCTTCTGTGGCAGGAAATAGGGGTATGAATTAGTGAAGAGCTAACAGAGGGTCTGCTGGGGCAGGTAATAGGGGTATGAGTTAGTGAAGGGCTAACAGAGGGTCTGCTGGGGCAGGTAATAAGGGTATGAATTAGTGAAGAGCTAACAGAGGGTCTGCTGGGGCAGGTAATAGGGGTATGAGTTAGTGAAGAGCTAACAGAGGGTCTGCTGGGGCAGGTAATAGGGGTATGAGTTTGTGAAGGGCTAACAGAGGGTCTGCTGAGGCAGGTAATAGGGGTATGAGTTAGTGAAGAGCTAACAGAGGGTCTGCTGGGGCAGGTAATAGGGGTATGAGTTAGTGAAGGGCTAACAGAGGGTCTGCTGGGGCAAGTAATAGGGGTATGAGTTAGTGAAAGGCTAACAGAGGGTCTGCTGGGGCAGGTAATAGGGGTATGAGTTAGTGAAGAGCTAACAGAGGGTCTGCTGGGGCAGGTAATAGGGGTATGAGTTAGTGAAGGGCTAACAGAGGGTCTGCTGGGGCAGGTAATAGGGGTATGAGTTAGTTAAGAGCTAACAGAGGGTCTGCTGGGGCAGGTAATAGGGGTATGAGTTAGTGAAGAGCTAACAGATGGTCTGCTGGGGCAGGTAATAGGGGTATGAGTTAGTGAAGAGCTAACAGAGGGTCTGCTGGGGCAGGTAATAGGGGTATGAGTTAGTGAAGGGCTAACAGAGGGTCTGCTGGGGCAGGTAATAGGGGTATGAGTTAGTGAAGGGCAAACAGAGGGTCTGCTGGGGCAGGTAATAGGGCTATGAATTAGTGAAGAGCTAACAGAGGGTCTGCTGGGGCAGGTAATAGGGGTATGAGTTAGTGAAGAGCTAACAGAGGGTCTGCTGGGGCAGGTAATAGGGGTATGAGTTAGTGAAGGGCAAACAGAGGGTCTGCTGGGGCAGGTAATAGGGCTATGAATTAGTGAAGAGCTAACAGAGGGTCTGCTGGGGCAGGTAATAGGGGTATCAGTTAGTGAAGAGCTAACAGAGGGTCTGCTGGGGCAGGTAATAGGGGTATGAGTTAGTGAAGAGCTAACAGAGGGTCTGCTGGGGCAGGTAATAGGGGTATGAGTTAGTGAAGAGCTAACAGAGGGTCTGCTGGGGCAGGTAATAGGGGTATGAGTTAGTGAAGAGCTAACAGAAGGTCTGCTGGGGCAGGTAATAGGGGTATGAGTTAGTGAAGGGCTAACAGAGGGTCTGCTGGGGCAGGTAATAGGGGTATGAATTAGTGAAGAGCTAACAGAGGGTCTGCTGGGGCAGGTAATAGGGGTATGAATTAGTGAAGAGCTAACAGAGGGTCTGCTGGGGTAGGTAATAGGGGTATGAGTTAGTGAAGGGCTAACAGAGGGTCTGCTGGGGCAGGTAATAGGGGTATGAGTTAGTGAAGAGCTAACAGAGGGTCTGCTGGGGCAGGTAATAGGGGTATGAGTTAGTGAAGAGCTAACAGAGGGTCTGCTGGGGTAGCTAATGGGGTATGAATTAGTGAAGAGCTAACAGAGGGTCTGCTGGGGCAGGTAATAGGGGTATGAGTTAGTGAAGAGCTAACAGAGGGTCTGCTGGGGCAGGTAATAGGGGTATGAGTTAGTGAAGAGCTAACAGAAGGTCTGCTGGGGCAGGTAATAGGGGTATGAATTAGTGAATGGCTAACAGAGGGTCTGCTGGGACAGGTAATAGGGGTATGAGTTAGTGAAGAGCTAACAGAGGGTCTGCTGGGGCAGGTAATAGGGGTATGAATTAGTGAAGGGCTAACAGAGGGTCTGCTGGGGCAGGTAATAGGGGTATGAGTTAGTGAAGAGCTAACAGAGGGTCTGCTGGGGCAGGTAATAGGGGTATGAGTTAGTGAAGAGCTAACAGAGGGTCTGCTGGGGCAGGTAATAGGGGTATGAGTTAGTGAAGAGCTAACAGAGGGTCTGCTGGGGCAGGTAATAGGGGTATGAGTTAGTGAAGAGCTAACAGAGGGTCTGCTGGGGCAGGTAATAGGGGTATGAGTTAGTGAAGGGCTAACAGAGGGTCTGCTGGGGCAGGTAATATGGGTATGAATTAGTGAAGAGCTAACAGAGGGTCTGCTGGGGCAGGTAATAGGGGTATGAATTAGTGAAGAGCTAACAGAGGGTCTGCTGGGGTAGGTAATAGGGGTATGAGTTAGTGAAGAGCTAACAGAGGGTCTGCTGGGGCAGGTAATAGGGGTATGAGTTAGTGAAGGGCTAACAGAGGGTCTGCTGGGGCAGGTAATAGGGGTATGAATTAGTGAAGGGCTAACAGAGGGTCTGCTGGGGCAGGTAATAGGAGTATGAGTTAGTGAAGAGCTAACAGAGGGTCTGCTGGGGCAGGTAATAGGGTTATGAGTTAGTGAAGAGCTAACAGAGGGTCTGCTGGGGTAGCTAATAGGGGTATGAATTAGTGAAGAGCTAACAGAGGGTCTGCTGGGGCAGGTAATAGGGGTATGAGTTAGTGAAGAGCTAACAGAGGGTCTGCTGGGGCAGGTAATAGGGGTATGAGTTAGTGAAGAGCTAACAGAGGGTCTGCTGGGGCAGGTAATAGGGGTATGAGTTAGTGAAGAGCTAACAGAGGGTCTGCTGGGGTAGCTAATAGGGGTATGAATTAGTGAAGAGCTAACAGAGGGTCTGCTGGGGCAGGTAATAGGGGTATGAATTAGTGAAGGGCTAACAGAGGGTCTGCTGGGACAGGTAATAGGGGTATGAGTTAGTGAAGAGCTAACAGAGGGTCTGCTGGGGCAGGTAATAGGGGTATGAATTAGTGAAGGGCTAACAGAGGGTCTGCTGGGGCAGGTAATAGGGGTATGAGTTAGTGAAGAGCTAACAGAGAGTCTGCTGGGGCAGGTAATAGGGGTATGAGTTAGTGAAGGGCTAACAGAGAGTCTGCTGGGGCAGGAAATAGGGGTATGAGTTAGTGAAGAGCTAACAGAGGGTCTGCTGGGGCAGGTAATAGGTGTATGAGTTAGTGAAGAGCTAACAGAAGGTCTGCTGGGGCAGGTAATAGGGGTATGAGTTAGTGAAGAGCTAACAGAGGGTCTGCTGGGGCAGGTAATAGGGGTATGAGTTAGTGAAGGGCTAACAGAGGGTCTGCTGGGGCAGGTAATAGGGGTATGAGTTAGTGAAGAGCTAACAGAGGGTCTGCTGGGGCAGGTAATAGGAGTATGAGTTAGTGAAGAGCTAACAGAGGGTCTGCTGGGGCAGGTAATAGGGGTATGAGTTAGTGAAGAGCTAACAGAGGGTCTGCTGGGGCAGGTAATAGGGGTATGAGTTAGTGAAGAGCTAACAGAGGGTCTGCTGGGGCAGGTAATAGGGGTATGAGTTAGTGAAGAGCTAACAGAGGGTCTGCTGGGGCAGGTAATAGGGGTATGAGTTAGTGAAGAGCTAATAGAGGGTCTGCTGGGGCAGGAAATAGGGGTATGAATTAGTGAAGGGCTAACAGAGGGTCTGCTGGGGCAGGTAATAGGGGTATGAATTAGTGAAGGGCTAACAGAGGGTCTGCTGGGGCAGGTAATAGGGGTATGAGTTAGTGAAGAGCTAACAGAGGGTCTGCTGGGGCAGGTAATAGGGGTATGAATTAGTGAAGGGCTAACAGAGGGTCTGCTGGGGCAGGTAATAGGGGTATGAGTTAGTGAAGGGCTAACAGAGGGTCTGCTGGGGCAGGAAATAGGGGTATGAATTAGTGAAGGGCTAACAGAGGGTCTGCTGGGGAAGGTAATAGGGGTATGAGTTAGTGAAGAGCTAACAGAGGGTCTGCTGGGGCAGGTAATAGGGGTATGAGTTAGTGAAGGGCAAACAGAGGGTCTGCTGGGACAGGTAATAGGGGTATGAGTTAGTGAAGAGCTAACAGAGGGTCTGCTGGGGCAGGTAATAAGGGTATGAGTTAGTGAAGAGCTAACAGAAGGTCTGCTGGGGCAGGTAATAGGGGTATGAATTAGTGAAGGGCTAACAGAGGGTCTGCTGGGGCAGGTAATAGGGGTATGAGTTAGTGAAGGGCTAACAGAGAGTCTGCTGGGGCAGGTAATAGGGGTATGAGTTAGTGAATGGCTAACAGAGGGTCTGCTGGGGCAGGTAATAGGGGTATGAGTTAGTGAAGAGCTAACAGAGGGTCTGCTGGGGCAGGTAATAGGGGTATGAGTTAGCGAAGAGCTAACAGAGGGTCTGCTGGGGCAGGTAATAGGGGTATGAGTTAGTGAAGGGCTAACAGAGGGTCTGCTGGGGCAGGTAATAGGGGTATGAGTTAGTGAAGAGCTAACAGAGGGTCTGCTGGGGCAGGTAATAGGGGTATGAGTTAGTGAAGGGCTAACAGAGGGTCTTCTGTGGCAGGAAATAGGGGTATGAGTTAGTGAAGAGCTAACAGAGGGTCTGCTGGGGCAGGTAATAGGGGTATGAATTAGTGAAGAGCTAACAGAGGGTCTGCTGGGGCAGGTAATAGGGGTATGAGTTAGTGAAGAGCTAACAGAGGGTCTGCTGGGGCAGGTAATAGGGGTATGAGTTAGTGAAGGGCAAACAGATGGTCTGCTGGGGCAGGTAATAGGGGTATGAGTTAGTGAAGGGCTAACAGAAGGTCTGCTGGGGCAGGTAATAGGGGTATGAATTAGTGAAGAGCTAACAGAGGGTCTGCTGGGGCAGGTAATAGGGGTATGAGTTAGTGAAGAGCTAACAGAGGGTCTGCTGGGGCAGGTAATAGGGGTATGAGTTAGTGAAGGGCTAACAGAGGGTCTGCTGGGGCAGGTGATAGGGGTATGAGTTAGTGAAGAGCTAACAGAGGGTCTGCTGGGGCAGGTAATAGGGGTATGAGTTAGTGAAGAGCTAACAGAGGGTCTGCTGGGGCAGGTAATAGGGGTATGAATTAGTGAAGGGCAAACAGAGGGTCTGCTGGGGCAGGTAATAGGGGTATGAATTAGTGAAGAGCTAACAGAGGGTCTGCTGGGGCAGGTAATAGGGCTATGAATTAGTGAAGAGCTAACAGAGGGTCTGCTGGGGCAGGTAATAGGGGTATAAGTTAATGAAGAGCTAACAGAGGGTCTGCTGGGGCAGGTAATAGGGGTATAAGTTAGTGAAGGGCTAACAGAGGGTCTGCTGGGGCAGGTAATAGGGGTATGAGTTAGTGAAGGGCTAACAGAGGGTCTGCTGGGGCAGGTAATAAGGGTATGAGTTAGTGAAGAGCTAACAGAGAGTCTGCTGGGGCAGGTAATAGGGGTATGAGTTAGTGAAGAGCTAACAGAGGGTCTGCTGGGGCAGGTAATAGGGGTATGAGTTAGTGAAGAGCTAACAGAGGGTCTGCTGGGGCAGGTAATAGGGGTATGAGTTAGTGAAGAGCTAACAGAGGGTCTGCTGGGGCAGGTAATAGGGGTATGAATTAGTGAAGGGCAAACAGAGGGTCTGCTGGGGCAGGTAATAGGGGTATGAATTAGTGAAGAGCTAACAGAGGGTCTGCTGGGGCAGGTAATAGGGCTATGAATTAGTGAAGAGCTAACAGAGGGTCTGCTGGGGCAGGTAATAGGGGTATGAGTTAGTGAAGGGCTAACAGAGGGTCTGCTGGGGCAGGTAATAGGGGTATGAGTTAGTGAAGAGCTAACAGAGGGTCTGCTGGGGCAGGTAATAGGGGTATGAGTTAGTGAAGGGCTAACAGAGGGTCTGCTGGGGCAGGTAATAGGGGTATGAATTAGTGAAGAGCTAACAGAGAGTCTGCTGGGGCAGGTAATAGGGGTATGAGTTAGTGAAGGGCTAACAGAGGGTCTGCTGGGGCAGGAAATAGGGGTATGAGTTAGTGAAGGGCTAACAGAGGGTCTGCTGGGGCAGGAAATAGGGGTATGAGTTAGTGAAGAGCTAACAGAGGGTCTGATGGGGCAGGTAATAGGGGTATGAGTTAGTGAAGAGCTAACAGAGGGTCTGCTGGGGCAGGTAATAGGGGTATAAGTTAGTAAAGGGCTAACAGAGGGTCTGCTGGGGCAGGTAATAGGGGTATGAGTTAGTGAAGGGCTAACAGAGAGTCTGCTGGGGCAGGTAATAGGGGTATGAGTTAGTGAAGAGCTAACAGAGGGTCTACTGGGGCAGGTAATAGGGGTATGAGTTAGTGAAGGGCTAACAGAGGGTCTGCTGGGGCAGGTAATAGGGGTATGAGTTAGTGAAGAGCTAACAGAGGGTCTGCTGGGGCAGGTAATAGGGGTATAAGTTAGTGAAGGGCTAACAGAGGGTCTGCTGGGGCAGGTAATAGGGGTATGAGTTAGTGAAGGGCTAAAAGAGAGTCTGCTGGGGCAGGTAATAGGGGTATGAGTTAGTGAAGAGCTAACAGAGGGTCTACTGGGGCAGGTAATAGGGGTATGAGTTAGTGAAGGGCTAACAGAGGGTCTGCTGGGGCAGGTAATAGGGTTATGAGTTAGTTAAGGGCTAACAGAGGGTCTGCTGGGGCAGGTAATAGGGGTATGAGTTAGTGAAGAGCTAACAGAGGGTCTGCTGGGGCAGGTAATAGGGGTATGAGTTAGTGAAGAGCTAACAGAGGGTCTGCTGGGGCAGGTAATAGGGGTATGAGTTAGTGAAGAGCTAACAGATGGTCTGCTGGGGCAGGTAATAGGGGTATGAGTTAGTGAAGGGCTAACAGAGGGTCTGCTGGGGCAGGTAATAGGGGTATGAGTTAGTGAAGAGCTAACAGAGAGTCTGCTCGGGCAGGTAATAGGGGTATGAGTTAGTGAAGGGCTAACAGAGGGTCTGCTGGGGCAGGTAATAGGGGTATGAGTTAGTGAAGGGCTAACAGAGGGTCTGCTGGGGCAGGTAATAGGGGTATAAGTTAATGAAGAGCTAACAGAGGGTCTGCTGGGGCAGGTAATAGGGGTATGAGTTAGTGAAGGGCAAACAGATGGTCTGCTGGGGCAGGTAATAGGGGTATGAGTTAGTGAAGGGCTAACAGAAGGTCTGCTGGGGCAGGTAATAGGGGTATGAATTAGTGAAGGGCTAACAGAGGGTCTGCTGGGGCAGGTAATAGGGGTATGAATTAGTGAAGGGCTAACAGATGGTGTGCTGGGGCAGGTAATAGGGGTATGAGTTAGTGAAGGGCTAACAGAGGGTCTGCTGGGGCAGGTAATAGGGGTATGAGTTAGTGAAGGGCTAACAGAGGGTCTGCTGGGGCAGGTAATAGGGGTATGAGTTAGTGAAGGGCTAACAGAGGGTCTGCTGGGGCAGGTAATAGGGGTATGAGTTAGTGAAGGGCTAACAGAGGGTCTGCTGGGGCAGGTAATAGGGGTATGAGTTAGTGAAGGGCTAACAGAGGGTCTGCTGGGACAGGTAATAGGGGTATGAGTTAGTTAAGAGCTATTAGAGGGTCTGCTGGGGCAGGTAATAGGGGTATGGGTTAGTGAAGGGCTAACAGAGGGTCTGCAGGGGCAGGTAATAGGGGTATGAGTTAGTGAAGAGCTAACAGAGGGTCTGTTGGGACAGGTAATAGGGGTATGAGTTAGTGAAGAGCTAACAGAGGGTCTGCTGGGGCAGGTAATAGGGGTATGAGTTAGTGAAGAGCTAACAGAGGGTCTGCTGGGGCAGGTAATAGGGGTATGAGTTAGTGAAGGGCTAACAGAGGGTCTGCTGGGGCAGGTAATAGGGGTATGAGTTAGTGAAGAGCTAACAGAGGGTCTGCTGGGGCAGGTAATAGGGGTATGAGTTAGTGAAGGGCTAACAGAGGGTCTGCTGGGGCAGGTAATAGGGGTATGAGTTAGTGAATGGCAAACAGAGGGTCTGCTGGGGCAGGTAATAGGGGTATGAGTTAGTGAAGGGCTAACAGAGGGTCTGCTGGGGCAGGTAATAGGGGTATGAGTTAGTGAAGGGCAAACAGAGAGTCTGCTGGGGCAGGTAATAGGGGTATGAGTTAGTGAAGGGCAAACAGAGAGTCTGCTGGGGCAGGTAATAGGGGTATGAGTTAGTGAAGAGCTAACAGAGGGTCTGCTGGGGCAGGTAATAAGGGTATGAGTTAGTGAAGAGCTAACAGATGGTCTGCTGGGGTAGGTAATAGGGGTATGAGTTAGTGAAGGGCTAACAGAGGGTCTGCTGGGGCAGGTAATAGGGGTATGAGTTAGTGAAGAGCTAACAGAGGGTCTGCTGGGGCAGGTAATAGGGGTATGAGTTAGTGAAGAGCTAACAGATGGTCTGCTGGGGTAGGTAATAGGGGTATGAGTTAGTGAAGGGCTAACAGAGGGTCTGCTGGGGCAGGTAATAGGGGTATGAGTTAGTGAAGAGCTAACAGAGGGTCTGTTGGGACAGGTAATAGGGGTATGAGTTAGTGAAGAGCTAACAGAGGGTCTGCTGGGGCAGGTAATAGGGGTATGAGTTAGTGAAGAGCTAACAGAGGGTCTGCTGGGGCAGGTAATAGGGGTATGAGTTAGTGAAGGGCTATCAGAGGGTCTGCTGGGGCAGGTAATAGGGGTATGAGTTAGTGAAGAGCTAACAGAGGGTCTGCTGGGGCAGGTAATAGGGGTATGAGTTAGTGAAGGGCTAACAGAGGGTCTGCTGGGGCAGGTAATAGGGGTATGAGTTAGTGAATGGCAAACAGAGGGTCTGCTGGGGCAGGTAATAGGGGTATGAGTTAGTGAAGGGCTAACAGAGGGTCTGCTGGGGCAGGTAATAGGGGTATGAGTTAGTGAAGGGCAAACAGAGAGTCTGCTGGGGCAGGTAATAGGGGTATGAGTTAGTGAAGGGCAAACAGAGAGTCTGCTGGGGCAGGTAATAGGGGTATGAGTTAGTGAAGAGCTAACAGAGGGTCTGCTGGGGCAGGTAATAGGGGTATGAGTTAGTGAAGGGCTAACAGAGGGTCTGCTGGGGCAGGTAATAGGGGTATGAGTTAGTGAAGAGCTAACAGAGGGTCTGCTGGGGCAGGTAATAGGGGTATGAGTTAGTGAAGGGCTAACAGAGGGTCTGCTGGGGCAGGTAATAGGGGTATGAGTTAGTGAATGGCAAACAGAGGGTCTGCTGGGGCAGGTAATAGGGGTATGAGTTAGTGAAGGGCTAACAGAGGGTCTGCTGGGGCAGGTAATAGGGGTATGAGTTAGTGAAGGGCAAACAGAGAGTCTGCTGGGGCAGGTAATAGGGGTATGAGTTAGTGAAGGGCAAACAGAGAGTCTGCTGGGGCAGGTAATAGGGGTATGAGTTAGTGAAGAGCTAACAGAGGGTCTGCTGGGGCAGGTAATAGGGGTATGAGTTAGTGAAGAGCTAACAGATGGTCTGCTGGGGTAGGTAATAGGGGTATGAGTTAGTGAAGGGCTAACAGAGGGTCTGCTGGGGCAGGTAATAGGGGTATGAGTTAGTGAAGAGCTAACAGAGGGTCTGCTGGGGCAGGTAATAGGGGTATGAGTTAGTGAAGAGCTAACAGATGGTCTGCTGGGGTAGGTAATAGGGGTATGAGTTAGTGAAGGGCTAACAGAGGGTCTGCTGGGGCAGGTAATAGGGGTATGAGTTAGTGAAGAGCTAACAGAGGGTCTGCTGGGGCAGGTAATAGGGGTATGAGTTAGTGAAGGGCTAACAGAGGGTCTGCTGGGGCAGGAAATAGGGGTATGAGTTAATGAAGAGCTAACAGAGGGTCTGCTGGGGCAGGTAATAGGGGTATGAGTTAGTGAAGGGCTAACAGAGGGTCTGCTGGGGCAGGAAATAGGGGTATGAGTTAGTGAAGGGCTAACAGAGGGTCTGCTTGGGCAGGTAATAGGGGTATGAGTTAGCGAAGAGCTAACAGAGGGTCTGCTTGGGCAGGTAATAGGGGTATGAGTTAGCGAAGAGCTAACAGAGGGTCTGCTGGGGCAGGTAATAGGGGTATGAGTTAGCGAAAAGCTAACAGAGGGTCTGTAGACACATTACTCACATAATACACAGACACATTACTCACATAATACACAGACACATTACTCACATAATACACAGACACATTACTCACATAATACACAGAGACAATACTCACATAATACACAGACACATTACTCACATAATACACAGACACATTATTTCCATAATACGCAGACACATTACTCACATAATACACAGACACATTACTCACATAATACACAGACACAATACTCACATAATACACAGACACATTACTCACATAATACACAGACACAATACTCACATAATACACAGACACATTACTCACATAATACACAGACACATTACTCACCTAATACACAGACACATTACTCACATAATACACAGACACAATACTCACATAATACACAGACACATTACTCTCATAATACACAGACACATTACTCACCTAATACACAGACACATTACTCACATGATACACAGACACAATACTCACATAATATACAGACACATTACTCTCATAATACACAGACACATTACTCACCTAATACACAGACACATTACTCACATAATACACAGACACATTACTCACATAATACACAAACACAATACTCACTTAATACACAGACACATTACTCACATAATACACAGACACATTACTCACATAATACACAGGCACATTACTCACATAATACACAGGCACATTACTCACATAATACACAGACACATTACTCTCATAATACACAGACACAATACTCACATAATACACAGACACATTACTCACATAATACACAGACACATTACTCACATAATACACAGACACATTACTCACATAATACACAGATAGACACAATACTCACATAATACACAGATAGACACATTACTCACATAATACACAGACACATTACTCACATAATACTCAGATACATTACTCACATAATACACAGACACATTCCTCACATAATACACAGACACATTACTCACATAATACACAGACACATTACTCACATAATACACAGACACATTACTCACATAATACACAGACACATTACTCACATAATACACAGATAGACACAATACTCACATAATACACAGACACATTACTCACATAATACTCAGATACATTACTCACATAATACACAGACACATTACTCACATAATACACAGATAGACACAATACTCACATAATACACAGATAGGCTCTCTGTATGTCACCAGCATTACCCTCTCACTAATGTTTTCCTCTGGTCTCCCTCAGGCACAAAGTCTCAGTCTGGGAGTTCCTTTCAGCTGGAGATGTCTCAGGATGGGTTTAGCTCCATTCTAACCTCAGTGAGTTCTCATTACTTCTCCAGAAGCTCAGAAACCATTAATGACTCAGCATCAATGACTGACTTGTCCTGCAGAGCATTGCACTATTAACCGTTTCCTTTCCTTAGGACGGAGCAATGCTGGGATCAGTGGGGGCATATGACTGGACAGGAGGGGTCTCAGTTTTCAGAAGGGGAGAACAAGAGAGTAGCTGGATAAATATCACTAAAGTTCAGGATGAGATGAAGGACGCATATCTAGGTATGATATATACTCAGAACCGGGCAATTCATCCAGGGGGAGTCTATAGACTTGTATATAACACTCTCTCTGTGATCTCTAGCACTGTATACAGCACTCTAGGTGATGTCTATAGACTGGTATATACAACTCTATCTGTGATCTGTAGCACTGTATACAGCACTCTAGGTGATGTCTATAGACTGTATATAACACTCTATCTGTGATCTGTAGCACTGTATATAACACTCTAGGTGATGTCTATAGACTGTATATAACACCCTATCTGTGATCTGTAGCACTGTATATAACACTCTAGGTGATGTCTATAGACTGTATATAACACCCTATCTGTGATCTGTAGCACTGTATACAGCACTCTAGGTGATGTCTATAGACTGTATATAACACTCTAGGTGATGTCTATAGACTGTATATAACACTCTATCTGTGATCTGTAGCACTGTATATAACACTCTAGGTGATGTCTATAGACTGTATATAACACCCTATCTGTGATCTGTAGCACTGTATATAACACTCTAGGTGATGTCTATAGACTGTATATAACACTCTCTCTGTGATCTCTAGCATTGTATACAGCACTCTAGGTGATGTCTATAGACTGGTATATACAACTCTATCTGTGATCTCTAGCACTGTATACAGCACTCTAGGTGATGTCTATAGACTGTATATAACACCCTATCTGTGATCTGTAGCACTGTATACAGCACTCTAAGTGATGTCTATAGACTGGTATATAACACTCTATCTGTGATCTGTAGCACTGTATACAGCACTCTAGGTGATGTCTATAGACTGTATATAACACTCTATCTGTGATCTGTAGCACTGTATACAGCACTCTAGGTGATGTCTATAGACTGTATATAACACTCTAGGTGATGTCTATAGACTGTATATAACACTCTAGGTGATGTCTATAGACTGTATATAACACTCTAGGTGATGTCTATAGACTGTATATAACACCCTATCTGTGATCTGTAGCACTGTATACAGCACTCTAAGTGATGTCTATAGACTGGTATATAACACTCTATCTGTGATCTGTAGCACTGTATACAGCACTCTAGGTGATGTCTATAGACTGTATATAACACTCTATCTGTGATCTGTAGCACTGTATACAGCACTCTAGGTGATGTCTATAGACTGTATATAACACCCTATCTGTGATCTGTAGCACTGTATACAGCACTCTAGGTGATGTCTATAGACTGTATATAACACCCTATCTGTGATCTGTAGCACTGTATATAACACTCTAGGTGATGTCTATAGACTGTATATAACACCCTATCTGTGATCTGTAGCACTGTATACAACACTCTAGGTGATGTATATAGACTGTATATAACACTCTGTGATCTCTAGCACTGTATATAACACTCTAGGTGATGTCTATAGACTGTATATAACACTCTAGGTGATGTCTATAGACTGTATATAACACTCTGTGATCTGTAGCATTGTATATAACACTCTAGGTGATGTCTATAGACTGTATATAACACTCTGTGATCTGTAGCATTGTATATAACACTCTAGGTGATGTCTATAGACTGTATATAACACTCTGAGATCTGTAGCACTGTATATAACACTCTAGGTGATGTCTATAGACTGTATATAACACCCTATCTGTGATCTGTAGCACTGTATACAGCACTCTAGGTGATGTCTATAGACTGTATATAACACTCTAGGTGATGTCTATAGACTGTATATAACACTCTAGGTGATGTCTATAGACTGTATATAACACTCTCTCTGTGATCTCTAGCATTGTATACAGCACTCTAGGTGATGTCTATAGACTGGTATATACAACTCTATCTGTGATCTCTAGCACTGTATACAGCACTCTAGGTGATGTCTATAGACTGTATATAACACCCTATCTGTGATCTGTAGCACTGTATACAGCACTCTAAGTGATGTCTATAGACTGGTATATAACACTCTATCTGTGATCTGTAGCACTGTATACAGCACTCTAGGTGATGTCTATAGACTGTATATAACACCCTATCTGTGATCTCTAGCACTGTATACAGCACTCTAAGTGATGTCTATAGACTGGTATATAACACTCTATCTGTGATCTCTAGCACTGTATACAGCACTCTAGGTGATGTCTATAGACTGTATATAACACCCTATCTGTGATCTGTAGCACTGTATACAGCACTCTAGGTGATGTCTATAGACTGTATATAACACCCTATCTGTGATCTGTAGCACTGTATACAGCACTCTAGGTGATGTCTATAGACTGTATATAACACTCTATCTGTGATCTGTAGCACTGTATACAGCACTCTAGGTGATGTCTATAGACTGTATATAACACTCTATCTGTGATCTCTAGCACTGTATACAGCACTCTAGGTGATGTCTATAGACTGTATATAACACTCTAGGTGATGTCTATAGACTGTATATAACACTCTATCTGTGATCTGTAGCACTGTATACAGCCCTCTAGGTGATGTCTGTAGACTGTATATAACACCCTATCTGTGATCTGTAGCACTGTATATAACACTCTAGGTGATGTCTATAGACTGTATATAACACCCTATCTGTGATCTGTAGCACTGTATATAACACTCTAGGTGATGTCTATAGACTGTATATAACACTCTATCTGTGATCTGTAGCACTGTATACAGCACTCTAGGTGATGTCTATAGACTGTATATAACACTCTATCTGTGATCTGTAGCACTGTATACAGCACTCTAGGTGATGTCTATAGACTGTATATAACACCCTATCTGTGATCTCTAGCACTGTATACAGCACTCTAGGTGATGTCTATAGACTGTATATAACACCCTATCTGTGATCTCTAGCACTGTATACAGCACTCTAGGTGATGACTATAGACTGTATATAACACTCTATCTGTGATCTGTAGCACTGTATACAGCACTCTAGGTGATGTCTATAGACTGTATATAACACTCTATCTGTGATCTGTAGCACTGTATACAGCACTCTAGGTGATGTCTAGCACTGTATACAGCACTCTAAGTGATGTCTATAGACTGGTATATAACACTCTATCTGTGATCTCTAGCACTGTATACAGCACTCAAGGTGATGTCTATAGACTGGTATATACAACTCTATCTGTGATCTCTAGCACTGTATATAACACTCTAGGTGATGTCTATAGACTGTATATAACACCCTATCTGTGATCTGTAGCACTGTATACAGCACTCTAAGTGATGTCTATAGACTGGTATATACAACTCTATCTGTGATCTCTAGCACTGTATACAGCACTCTAGGTGATGTCTATAGATTGGTATATACAACTCTATCTGTGATCTCTAGCACTGTATACAGCACTCTAGGTGATGTCTATAGACTGGTATATAACACTCTATCTGTGATCTCTAGCACTGTATACAGCACTCAAGGTGATGTCTATAGACTGGTATATACAACTCTATCTGTGATCTCTAGCACTGTATATAACACTCTAGGTGATGTCTATAGACTGGTATATACAACTCTATCTGTGATCTCTAGCACTGTATACAGCACTCTAGGTGATGTCTATAGATTGGTATATACAACTCTATCTGTGATCTCTAGCACTGTATACAGCACTCTAGGTGATGTCTATAGACTGGTATATAACACTATTTGTGATCTGTTGCACTGTATACAGCACTCTAGGTGATATCTATAGTCTATATATAACACTCTATCTGTGATCTGTTGCACGGTATACAGCACTCTAGGGGATGTCTATAGACTGTATATAATACTCTAACTATATCTTGCACTGTATACAGCACTCTAGGTGATGTCTATAGACTTGTATATAACACTCTATCAGTGATCTGTAGCACTGTATACAGCACTGTAGGTGATGTCTATAGACTGTATATAACACTCTTTCTTTCTAATGACACAGTGAGTCCACGGATCATCATTAATTACTGATGGGAATATCATTCCTGGCCAGCAGGTGGAGGCAAATAGCACCACAGCAAAGCTGTTAAATATCACTTCCCTTCCCACAAACTCCAGTCATTCTCTTTGTCTGTGTTGCAAGGAGGTGGTAAAGTTTAGGTGTCTGATAGAATTTTCTTCAATCAAGATTTTATTATTTTAAAGCAAAGCAGGTTGGCTCTGATCTTTCCTGGGGTCTAGCCGTAGCCCATGTCAGTCTCTTCAGTAGAGCAGTGGTGGCTTTAAGCAATTGGGAACTTGTGGGGTACAATCCCCACTGTGTCTCTCAAACAGTTTTTGCTGCCCTATCTTGAAAGCCTTAGTAAGATTATTCAGTCTTTATTTTTTCCCACAGGTCCATGTGAGGGAGGATACCCTCTCAAACCTTCTGCCGGACAGATGTAGATTCAGGTAAGTGCCAAGTTTATTTTTCTTTGTTCAGGAAAAATGGCACTTCAGCAGTTAAATCTGCATGTGATGCTAATACCAGTAATCCTATTAAGGGTTAATTGTAGGCAGATTACGCAGGCACTGGGGACGAGAGGAGCATTTAATGTTTTATTTGAGGGGCTCAGTGTAACGGTACCAACAGGATACCAAGGGTTAACACCAGGGAACAATGTCCTGAACAGGGGATAAGCAATTCACAACCCAGCCAGTTTTCAGGTTTAAAACAGAATGACATTTATTAAAAGGCTATGCCTAGTATTTATGTAGGTCTGACCCCCCAGATGGGGGTTGAAAGAATGTTGTACATTAGATGGAGGGACCACACCCTTGGACAGACCACAATAGAATCACATTACTTTACTTAGGCGTCTGCTCTCTGAGGGTGATTAAACAATGGACTGTTTATCACTAACTTTAATGACAGTACACAATAGCTTCTTAGAGCTGAACACAGTTAACTCCTTCAGTACTGACAGAAGGGTCTGTCACATCTACATAGCACACAATACATCCTATAGACAACCTTTCTTACATTATAGTCCAGAAGTGGCTAGGTTTGCCACAATGCTCCCCCAGAACCAAGCCAGCATACACAGTCTGATCCCAACGGATCGGCTTGGGGATGTCCGGGGAAGTACTCACAGATCACTTTTCAAGTTCAGTTTGTCTGGACAACCCGTCTGCCTTACCGTTTTGTTTCCCTGGGCGATAATGGATTGTAAAGTCGAAGGGCTGCAGCGCCAAACTCCAGCGCAGCAGCCTGGCATTGTCCCCGGCCACACGGTTCAGCCGCACCAACGGGTTGTGATCTGTGAGTAAGGAAAAAGATTGTCCATACAGGTACGGCTGCAACTTTTTGAGGGCCCACACCACGGCCAGGCATTCTTTTTCGATGGCGGCGTAGCTTACTTCACGGGGCAACAACTTTCGGCTCAAGTAAGCTTCAGGGTGCCTAGTGGCGTAGTCCACCACGGTTCAAATGTACCTCTTCCCGGAGGGACTGGGCTTTGGGTAGTCACAGGGTTAACATCAGCGGGACCCATGGGAGCATAGGCAGAAACAAGGGGGGCCAAGTCATTTCCAAGGAAAACATCAGCAGGTAAGTCCTTCTTGACCCCCACATTCACAGGTCTAGCGCCCACTCCCCAATCCAAATGTACCCTGGCAACAGGTAGGCGGAACACAGTGCCCCCTGCTACCCTCACAGCCACAGTGTCTCCAGTGTGCTGTTTCTCAGACACCAAGTTCTCTTGAAGCAAGGTCATGGTAGCACCAGTATCCCGTAGACCACTGACCTCCTTCCCATTCACTTTAACCCGTTGCCAGTTATTCCGGTGGGCAGCTTGCACGGGGTCTGCTTCATGTAGGCTGCCCCAGCATTCAGGATTATGTGGGATTCCGCCGGCGGGTCTTCTCCAGGACTGTGCTTGATTCGCTGCGTTTAGGGGACACTCTGGTCTTTTGTGACCTAGTTGCTTACATCCAAAGCACCGAATAGGTAGTGAGTAGCCCCGCAAATTGAACCGGGCTCTCTGAGGGTAGTTTGTGGCCGGAGGCCGTGTGGTATAGCGGTGCGCCGGGGGCTGGTAACTGGCAGCTGCTGGGGTGACTGGGGGTCTATACTCCACTCTAGCAGTGGGCAATCGGTATACCGCTCCCCCTGCCCCTCGTACTGCCACGGATCCGCCAGTGTGTACTGTATCCGGCACCAAATGGGGAGCTATCAGGGTTAAAGTAGCTCCCAAATCCCGAAGTCCCTGGACCTCCTTACCCTCTACGGTCACCAGCTGGCGGTGATGTTGCCGGTTATCGGTGGCCCGGACCGACATCACCTCATGCAGTATTCCCAGGGGTTCCTCGGCTTGGGTGCTCAACACCTCAGGAGCGGCTGGCTCCGTTTGGTAATGGTGAGCAGCCGCCCTTGGGGCCAGGTTCTGTCTGACCTGGTTCCAAGCTTGTCTGCTCCGATTTTGGGTGCACTCACGTGCCATATGTCCCCACTGCTTGCAGGTGTGGCATTGTATATTCGCCCGTCCGTTGTATCGTGAAGGGGGTGGTGGATTCCCTGGGGCTGGGCGAAAAGGTACCGCTGTGGGGTTGTTAGGCTGTAGTCCATGGTGCCTCCTGGCATCAAAATGCTGGTCTGCTAATCTGGCTGCTTCGGTTAAGGTGAGGGGTTTTCGATCTCTCACCCATTCTTGGGCTTCTGGGGACAAGCCGTTAAAGAATTGCTCCAACAGCATCAGTTGTCGCAATTCTTCCATGGTGGTAGCTTGGCTGGCCTGTATCCACCCTTGAGATGCTTGATCCAGCTTGTGGGCCCACTCTGCATGTGAATCTCTTTCTGGCTTGCGCAGGCCTCTAAACTTGCGCCGGTATGCCTCTGAGGTAATGGCATATCTTTCCAAGATCGCTCTCTTCACTTTAGCGTAATCCTTGCTGTCCTCCCTGGGTACAGCGCGATACGCTTCCGCTGCTCTACCGGCTAGCTTGCCTGCTAGCACCGGCACCCATACGGACTGCTCCAAATCATGTAACTCGCACAGTCTCTCAAAATCCTGTAAATACCCATCGATCTCATCCTTCTCCTCACAAAACATTTTAAATGCATGGTATGGGATTTTGGGTCTTACTGGGTTGCTGGGTGCGTCCAAAATGGATTCGGACTGTGTGCCATCACGTACTCCTGCACATCTGCCATTACCACGGATAGCATATCCCGTGGTACAGGTTGGGGTAAAAATTCCAGCCTGGTCCTCATTTCCCTCTGGTATAGGGTCTCCTCCATGGCTGCTGGAGGCGTAGCGCTGCGAGCTCTGTCTCCCTCCATCAGCTCGGCAATTAATATAACCTTGGGTTTGCTGCTGGCTATCTTTCCCCTGGCTTCTAGCAGTTCCTTTAACGTTTGTCTCTTTAGCTTAGAATAATCCATCTCCATTCACTTCGGTCCCTGGTACTCCTTCCATCTTAGTCAGTATTGTAGTAATCCCCCTCTTCCTGAGGTTACTGGCTTGTGTAGTTGCTCTTCTGGGCGATAAGGTTCATTCCGTCGCTTGCCACCAATTGTAACGGTACCAACAGGATACCAAGGGTTAACACCAGGGAACAATGTCCTGAACAGGGGATAAGCAATTCACAACCCAGCCAGTTTTCAGGTTTAAAACAGAATGACATTTATTAAAAGGCTATGCCTAGTATTTATGCAGGTCTGACCCCCCAGATGGGGGTTGAAAGAATGTTGTACATTAGATGGAGGGACCACACCCTTGGACAGACCACAATAGAATCACATTACTTTACTTAGGCGTCTGCTCTCTGAGGGTGATTAAACAATGGACTGTTTATCACTAACTTTAATGACAGTACACAATAGCTTCTTAGAGCTGAACACAGTTAACTCCTTCAGTACTGACAGAAGGGTCTGTCACATCTACATAGCACACAATACATCCTATAGACAACCTTTCTTACATTATAGTCCAGAAGTGGCTAGGTTTGCCACACTCAGTTATGTCCTTTTCTTCGATTTAATTCCGGACAAGGAATGTGTATGTAAGGTGTATTTTACTTCTGACTGCTGTGTGCACAGAGTTTCTTTGCGGCTCTACTCTGAGTTAATGGTGGCCGGGATGTTTGCAGCACCTAAGGAACGCCCACGATTAAAGAGGTGGTGTTCTTCAGAGTTGACAAGACAGTTTTTTTGGGTGCCTTTCCGGACTCACTTCCTGTGAGTTCTGGAATAGAGAAGTTAGTTTTTTTGCGGCTCTGCAGTGTTATATGATTGCCCATTAGACTATGTGCGCTGCTCCGGATCAAAGACCGGATCGTTTGCGGTTCTTGAATACTGGCAACCAGTAGGACAGGTAGGCAGCTCAGCAAAATTGCTGAGGTGTTGAGGCTGTCTGAGGTTCTAATAAGGTCCGCTGCTCCGTTGTTCAGAAATAAAAATTTAGTTCTAACATAAAAATGTAAAAAGTGACAGTAACGTTTTTTTGGCAGTAATAATATTCAAGTGAAATAAAAGCAGTTTTATTTTTTCTTTTGGTTATTGGTTAAAGATGGACCAAGAGGCCTTACAAAATGTTACATGTAGCTTGTGTTTTGACTCCCAGGTGGAACCACCAATCCCTTTTTGCTCTTCATGTATTGAAAGAACATTGCATTACAGGGATAGACTTTTTGATTCTGAGCCATCATTAGCTAAAGCGGATGCTGTTCAGGGGTCTCCTGTTCCAGATATGCTGCAGCTTTCTCCTCAAGTGTATCAACCTTTGCTGTCTACTCATGCAGTGCACTGCGTTTCCTCTCACGCTCCGGTAGGAGTTACTTTGCAAGACATTGCTACCCATATATCCTCTGTGGTATCTGATGCGCTGTCTGCTTTTCCCATGCTGCAGGGAAAGCGCAAAAGGAAATCTAAAGAATCAGTGAGTAAGGTTTCTGGCCCAGTCGTGACTACTCAGAGTGTTTCCTCCCAGAAGTCTGAGGAGGAAGATACTTTGGTAGCATCTGAGGGTGAGATCTCAGACTCAGACAGTGTCATTCCTTCTTCTGATGCAGAAGTTATATCCTTCAGATTTAAGCTGGAACACCTCTGTCTCTGTCTTACTTAAGAAGGTTTTGGCTACCTTGGACGACTCTGATATGACTGTCGTAGTCAATCCTAAGAAGTATAGTAAGCTGAACAAGTACTTTGACATACCCTCCGCGGTGGAGGTTTTACCCTGTACCAGACCGTGCTGCAAAGATTATTGCATGGGAGTAGGAGAGACCTGGTATTCCTTTCTCTTCATCCCCAATTTTCAAGAAAATGTTTTCAATAGTTGACTCTATTAAGGAGTCTTGGCAAACAGTCCCCAAGGTGGAAGGAGCAATTTCCACTTTGGCTAAGAGAACCACTATTCCCATAGCTGTTCCTTTAAGGATCCTATGGATAAAAAGTTGGAGGCATTACTAAAGAAGATGTATGTTCACCAGGGTCTGCAATGGCAGCCTGCAGTGTGTATTGCTACTGTCACCAGCGGGGCAGCCTATTGGTTTGATGTGTTGTCTGATTCTATTCAGACAGATAATTCACTTGAGGAAATCCAGGATAGGATTAAGGCTCTTAAGTTGGTCGATTCCTTTATCATGGATGCTTCCTTACAAGTCATTAAGTTGGGAGCAAAGATTTCTGGCTTTGCTGTACTGGCTCGCAGAGCCTTATGGTTGAAATCCTGGTCTGCGGATGTTTCATCTAAGTCCAAGCGTTTGGCACTTCCCTACAAGGATAAGACCTTGTTTGCGCCGGGCTTGGCCGAAATTATTTCAGATATTACTGGATGAAAAGGACATTTTCTCCATCATGATAAGAGGAATAAACAGAAAGGACGTCAGAGTAATTTTCATTCCTTTTGAATCTTTAGAGGAAAGCATCCCCCCCCCCCACTTCCAAGCAGGAACAGTCCAAGCTTTCCTGGAAGTCCAATCAGTCTTGGAACAAGGGGAAGCAATCTAAGAAGCCCGTAAATGATTAAAAGTCAGCATGAAGGGCCTGCCCCCGATCCGGAAACGGATCCAGTGGGGGCCGACTTTCTTTATTCGATCAGGCCTGGATTCGGGATGTTCCGGATACCTGGGCAGTAGACATCTTATCCCAAGGGTACAAACTAGAGTTCAAGACTTTTCCTCCCAGGGGCAGGTTTCTCCTCTCTCGATTATCTGTAGACCAGATAAAAAGAGAGGTGTTTTTACATTGTGTCCGGGATCTTTCCGCCCTGGGAGTGATTGTTCCAGTTCCTATATTGGAACAGGGTCTGGGATTCTACTCCAATCTGTTTGTGGTTCCCAAGAAAGAGGGAACTTTCAGACCAATTTTGGACCTAAAATGTCTAAACAAGTTTCTCAAGATGGAAACTATACATTCCATTCTTCCCTTGGTTCAAGAGGGTCAGTTCTTGACAACCATAGACTTAAAGGATGCATACCTTCATGTTTCCATCTACAGGGATCATCACAAGTTTCTGAGATTCTCTTTTCTAGACAAGCACTTTCAGTTTGTGGCACTTCCATTCAGCCTTGCCACAGATCCCAGAATTTTCTCAAAGTCTTGGGGGCTCTGTTGGTGGTAATCCGGTCTTGAGGCATTGCAGTGGCAACATATCTGGATGACATTCTGGTTCAGGTGCCATCCTTTCAACAAGCAAACTCTCATACGGAGATCTTGTTGTCTTTCCTTCATTCCCACGGATGCAAGGTGAATCTGGGAAAATGTTCCTTGGTTCACGCTACAAGAGTAGTGTTCTTGGGGACCATAATAGACTCCCTATCAATGAAGATATTTCTGACAGAGATCAGAAAAACAAGGATCTTCGACTTTTGCCTTGCCCTTTGGTCCTCTCCTCGGCCATCAGTGGCTCAATGTATGGAAGTAATTGGTCTGATGGTAGCTGCCATGGACATCATCCCTTTTGTTTGGCTCCATCTCAGACCTCTGCAGTTATGCATGCTTAGGCAATGGAACGGGGATTATACGGATCTGTCTCCATGAATAGATCTGGATCAGGTGACAAGAAATTCTCTTCCGTGGTGGTTGTCTCAGGAACACCTCTCCCAGGGAACCTGCTTCCGCAGAATTACCTGGGTGATTGTGACCACGGATGCCAGCCTGCTGGGATGGGGAGCAGTCTGGGGCTCATTAAAGGCTCAGGGTCTATGGACTTGGAGGAGTCAGTTCTCCCCATAAACATCTTAGAGCTGAGAGTGATCTTCAATGCCTGGCCTCAGTTAGCTTTAGCCCAGTTTATCAAGTTCCAGTCGGACAACATAACATTGGTGGCTTACATCAACCACCAGGGAGGAACTCGGGGGTTCCTTGGCAATGTCAGAGGTGACCAAAATTATTCAGTGGATGGATACAAGACTGCTGTCTATCTGTGATCCACATTCCAGTGGTGGACAATTGGGAAGCGGATTTTCTGAGCAGACAGACTTTTCATCCCGGGGAGTGGGAACTCCATCCGGAGGTGTTTTCCAGTTTGATTCTCAAATGGGGGCGGCCGGAGCTAGATCTCATGGCATCTCGGCAGAATGCCAAGCTCCCGAGGTACGGTTCAAGGTCAAGGGATCCACAGGCCATCCTGATAGATGCACTGGCGGTACCATGGAATTTCAGTCTAGCATACCTGTTTCCTCCGTTCGCTGTCCTTCCATGAGTCATAGCTTGAATCAAGCAGGAGAGGGCATTGGTGATTCTCTTAGCACCAGCGTGGCCTTGCAGGATTTGGTATGCAGACCTAGTGGAAATGTCATCTCTTCCACCTTGGAGACTCCCTCTGAGGAAGAACCTTCTACTTCAGGGTCCCTTCCTTCATACAAATCTCACTTCCCTGAAGCTGACGGCTTGGAGATTGAACGCTTAATTTTATCTTAGCATGGGTTCTCTGAGTCGGTCATTGAGACTTTGATCCAGGCTCATAAGCCTGTGACTAGAAAGATTTACCATAAAATATGGCGTAAATATCTGTACTGGTGTGAATCCAAAGGTTTCTCGTGGAGTAGAGTCAGGATTCCTAGGATTTTGTCCTTTCTCCAGGCAGGTCTGGAAAAGGGTTTGTCAGCGAGTACTTTAAAGGGTCAAATATCTGCCTTGTCTATTTTGTTGCATAAGCGTCTAGTGGATGAACTTGACAGGCAATCTTTTTGTCAGGCCTTGGTCAGAATCAGACCTGTGTTTAAACCTGTTACTCCTCCCTGGAGTCTTAACCTTGTTCTTAAAGTTCTTCAGCAGGCTCCATTTGAGCCTATGCATTACTTAGATATTAAGATGTAATCTTGGAAGGTTTTGTTCTTGTTGCCATTTCTTCTGCTCGGAGAGTCTCTGAACTCTCGGCGTTGCAGTGTGATTCCCCTTATCTTATCTTTCATTCTGATAAGGTGGTTCTACGTACTAAGTTAGGTTTCCTTTCTAAAGTGGTTTCGGATAGGAATATTAATCAGGAAATCGTTGTTCCTTCTTTGTGTCCTAATCCTTCTCATAAGGAGTGTTTGCTGCACAACCTAAATGTGGTGCGTGCGTTGAAATTCTATTTGTAGGCGACTAAGGATTTTCGCCAGTCTGACAAGAGTCAGAAAGCTATGGCTACTTCTCTTTCTTTCTGGCTGAAGAGTATAATTCGCTAGGCCTATGAAACTGCTGGTCAGCAGCCTCCTGAGAGAATCACGGCTCATTCCATGAGGGCTGTTTCTTCTTTCTGGGCCTTCAAAAATAAGCTTCTGTGGAACAGATTTGCAAGACTGCAACTTGGTCCTCTCTACACACTTTTTCCAAATTCTATAAATTTAATACTTTTGCCTCTGCTGAGGCTTCTTTTGGGAGAAAGGTTCTTCAAGCGGTGGTGCCTTCTGTTTAGGTTCCCTGTCTTGTCCCTCCCTTATCTGTGTCCTCTAGCTTGGGTATTGATTCCCAATCAGCTAGATTACGAGTTTTGAGCGCTATAGGGAAATTAATGAGCGCCACAGAAGCGTTATTTCACCTCCCTATAGCGCTGCTATTACAGGTTTTGAAAAACACTGCTTGTGCGGGTGATATGCTCAATACCTCACCCAAATACAAGCGCTGCTTTGACGTGCTCGTGCACGATTTCCCCCTAGACATCAATGGGGAGAGTCGTCTAAAAAAAAGCCTAACACCTGAGATCGCGGAAACAAAAGCTCCGTAACGCAGCCCCATTGATATCTATGGGGAAAGAAAAAGTTATGTTTAAACCTAACATAAAAACCACGTCTAAACACCCCTAATCTGCTGCCCCTAACATCGCCGCCACCTACATTACAGTTATTATCCCCTAATCTGCCGCCCCCGATATCGCCGCCACCTACATTACAGTTATTAACCCCAAATCTGCCGCCCATAACATCGCTGCCACCTAAATACACTTATTAACCCCTAATCAGCCGCCCCTAAACATCGCCGCCACCTACATTACAGTTATTAACTCCTAATCTGCCGCCCCCAATGTCGCCACCACTATACTAAAGTTATTAACCCCTAAACCTCTGGCCTCCAACATCAATAACACTAAATAAATATAAACCGCTAAACCTAACGTAACCCTGACCCTAAGCATAACCCTAACCCTAACGCAACCCGAAGCCTAACACCCCCTAACTTAAATATAATTAAAATAAATCTAAATAAACCTTACAATACTTACCTAAATAATTCCTGTTTAAAACTAAATACATACTTACCTGTAAAAAAAACTTAAGCTAGCTACAATATAACTAATAGTTACATTGTAGCTATTTTAGGTTTTATTTTTATTTCACAGCTAAGTTTGTATTTATTTTAACTAGGTAGACTAGTTATTAACTATTTACTAGCTACCTAGTTAAAATAAATACAAATTTACCTGTAAAGTAAAACCGAACCTGCCTTACACTAAAAACTAACATTACAATAAAATAAATTAAATTAATCAAATACATTTATATAAATTACACACAAAAAATAAACACTAAATTACACAAAATAAAAAAAGAAATTATCAAAAATAAAAACGAATTACTCCTAATCTAATAGCCCTATCAAAATAAAAAAGCCCCCCCCCCCCCCAAATAAAAAAACCCTAGCCTACACTAAACTGTCAATAGCCCTTAAAAGGGCCTTTTGCTGGGCATTGCCCCAAAGAAATCAGCTCTTTTACCTGTAAAAAAAAATATAAACAGCCCCCAACAGTAAAACCCACCACCCACACAACGAAACCCCCCAAATAAATAAACCTAAGCTCCCCATTGCCCTGAAAAGGACATTTGGATGAGAATTGCCCTTAAAAGGACATTTAGCTATTTTACGGTGCCCAAACCCTAAGCTAAAATTAAAACCAACCCAATTAACCCTTAAAAAAAAACCTGACAATCCACTTACAGTTTTTGAAGACAGGACATCCCTCCTCATCCAAGCGGCAGAAGTCCTCATTGAAGCCGGCTGTAAGAGTTTGATTTTAGTAAATACAAATATAGGTTTTGTGGCAATATTTGATACCCAGAGGTTAATAATGAATCAATGTGTTAATTAATATTGCAGTTAATACAAAAGTATTCTCAGTTTCCAGCAACACCTGAGAACAGCTAAGGAATGAATATATGCTGATTAAACAGAAAAGCAGGATACGTGAATTACTTAGTATCTTTTAAAATGTAGATACAATCGCCTAGATTTAGAGTTCTGCGTTAGCCGTCCAAACCAGCGTTAAGGAGTCCTAACGCTGGTTTTGGCCGCCCGCTGGTATTTAGAGTCAGTCAGGAAAGGGTCTAACACTCACTTTCCAGCCGCGACTTTTCCATACCGCAGATCCCCCTACGCCAATTGCGTATCCTATCTTTTCAATGGGATCTTTCTAACGCTGGTATTTAGAGTCTTGGCTGAAGTGAGCGTTAGAAATCTACCGACAAGACTCCAGTCGCAGAAAAAAGTCAGGAGTTAAGAGCTTTATGGGCTAACGCCGGTTCATAAATCTCTTAACTACTGTGCTCTAAAGTACACTAACACCCATAAACTACCTATGTACCCCTAAACCGAGGTCCCCCCACATCGCCACCACTATAATTAAATTTTTTAACCCCTAATCTGCCGACCGCACACCGCCACAACCTACATTATCCCTATGTACCCCTAATCTGCTACCCCCAACATCGCCAACACCTACATAATATTTATTAACCCCTAATCTGCCCCCCCCCAACGTCGCCGCTACCTACCTACACTTATTAACCCCTAATCTGCCGACCGGACCTCACCGCTAATAAATAAATTAATAAATGTATTAACCCCTAAAGCTAAGTCTAAGCCTAACACCCCCCTAAGTTAAATATAATTTAAATCTAACAAAATAAAATAAATCTTATTAAATAAATTAATCCTATTTAAAGCTAAATACTTACCTGTAAAATAAACCCTAATATAGCTACAATATAAATAATAATTATATTGTAGCTATTTTAGGATTAATTTTTATTTTACAGACAACTTTGTATTTATTTTAACCAGGTACAATAGCTATTAAATAGTTAATAACTATTTAATGGCTACCTAGTTAAAATAATTACAAAATTACCTGTAAAATAAATCCTAACCTAAGTTACAATTAAACCTAACACTACACTATCAATAAATTAATTAAATAAACTACCTACAATTATCTACAATTAAATCAACTAAACTAAATTACAAAAACAAACAAACACTAAATTACAAAAAATAAAAAAAGATTACAAGAATTTTAAACTAATTACACCTACTCTAAGCCCCCCTAAGAAAATAACAAAGCCCCCCAAAATAAAAAAATGCCCTACCCTATTCTAAAATAAAAAGTTAACAGCTCTTTTACCTTACCAGCCCTTAAAAGGGCCTTTTTTACAACCCACCACCCACATACCCCTAATCTAACCCAAACCCCCCTTAAAAAACCTAACACTAAGCCCTTGAAGATCTCCCTAACTTATCTTCACCACGCCGGGTATCACAGATTCGTCCAGAAGAGGGTCCGAAGTCTTCATCCTATCCGGCAAGAAGAAGTCCAGAAGAGGCTTCGAAGTCTTCATCCTATCCGGCAAGAAGAGGACATCTGGACCGGTAGACATCTTCATCCAGGCGGCGTCTTCTATCTTCATCCATCCGGCGCGGAGCGGGACCATCTTGAAGCAGCCGACGCGGATCCATCCTCTTCTTCCGGCGACTCCCGGCGAATGAAGGTTCCTTTAAGGGACGTCATCCAAGATGGCGTCCCTCGAATTCCGATTGGCTGATAGGATTCTATCAGCCAATCGGAATTAAGGTAGGAAAAATCTGATTGGCTGATTGAATCAGCCAATCAGATTCAAGTTCAATCCGATTGGCTGATCCAATCAGCCAATCAGATTGAGCTTGCATTCTATTGGCTGTTCCGATCAGAAACAGATATAACAATCCAGTTTGTGCAAAATGTTCCCAAGAAGGATAGTTAATAAATGTTTAGACATGTCCTTTAGTTAGAGAAATGTATACAGTTCCTTCACTTAAGCTTGAAATGATAAGCGGTTCAGTTTGCAACAAATAATTAGTAGCAAGATATTTAATGCAGACAAATAATAATAGCACAATTCATTGTGTGAAATGAAAATACTTGCGGTCAGTTGCAGTCCATGGAAAAGCAGGTATCAAACAGCTGCTGTGAGAGCTTTACACAGAAAAGATCCGGATTAACTTTAGAGTGAAAATGCTTCTGAATAGCAGAAGGAGATTCAGTGATTGATCAGCTGTGACAGGAGGCAGAGGAGCTGTTAGCTGATTTTAGTGAAGAGAAAAGCAGCTCAGTTAGCGAGGAGATTCTGAATTTGCAGAGGTTTGACTTGAGCTGGAACTGGAAGTATTCACAGGAAGTTGTTCTAGAGTGTGCAGTAACAACTACAGCCGCCATGATGTCATTTATGACAGGCTATAATAGAGACATTACACTGGCAGAAGTCTTCATCCAAGTGGGTAGAAGTCCTCATCGAAGCCGGCAGAAGTCCTCATCAAAGCCAGCAGAAGTCTTCATCCAGACGGCATCTTCTATCTTCATCCATGCGGCGCGGAGCGGGTCCATCTTCAAGACTTCCGGCGGGGAGCATCCTCTTCTTCTGATGGTCAACGTAGAATGAAGTTTCCCTTTAAGGTACGTCATCAAAGATGGCGTCCCTTACATTCCGATTGGCTGATAAAATTCTATCAGCCAAATAGGAATTAAAGGGAAAAAAATCCTATTGGCTGTTGCAATCAGCCAATAGGATTGAGCTTCCATCCTATTGGCTGATCCAATCAGCCAATGGGATTGAGCTCGCATTCTAAGAGGATGCTCCGCGCCGGATGTCTTGAAGATTGACCCGCTCCGCGCTGGATGGATGAAGATAGAAGATGCCGTCTGGATGAAGACTTCTGCCCACTCGGATGAAGACTTCTGCCCGCTTGGATGAAGACTTTGATGAGGATTTCTGCCGCTTGGATGAGGATGGATGTCCGGTCTTCGAAAAGTGTAAGTGGATCGTCAGTGGTTAGTGTTAGGTTTTTTTAAAGGTTTATTGGGTGGGTTTTAATTTTAGCTTAGGGTTTGGGCACCGTAAAAGAGTTAAATGCCCTTTTAAGGGCAATGCCCATCCAAATGCCCTTTTCAGGGCAATGGTTAGCTTAGGTTTATTTAGATAGGTTTTTATTTGGGGGGTTTGGTTGTGTGGGAGGTGGGTTTTACTGTTGGGGGGTTGTTTGTATTTTTTTCAACAGGTAAAAGAGCTGATTTTTTTTTATTTTGGGGGGGCTTTTTTATTTTGATAGGGCTATTAGATTAGGTGTAATTCTTTTTTATTTTTAATAATTTTGTTTTTTATTTTGTGTAATTTAGTGTTTATTATTTTTTGTAATTTAGATACTTGTATTTGATTAATGTAATTTATTTTATAGTAATGTTAGTTTTTAGTGTAAGGCAGGTTAGGTTTTATTTCACAGGTAACTTTGTATTTATTTTAGCTACGTAGTTAATAAATAGTTAATAACTATTTAGTAACTATTCTACCTAGTTAAAATAAATACAAACTTGCCTGTGAAATAAAAATAAACCCCAAGCTAGCTACAATGTAACTATTAGTTATTTTGTAGCTAACTTAGGTTTTATTTTATAGGTAAGTATTTAGTTTTAAATAGGAATTATTTGGGTAATTATTGTAAGTTTAATTTAGATTTATTTTAATTATATTTAAGTTAAAGGGGGTTACGTTAGGGTTAGGTTTAGGGGTTAATATATTTATGTTGTGATGTGGGAGGGTTAGGGTTAGGTGTTAATATTTTATTTTAGTATATTTAGTTGTGGGGGGCTTGCGGTTTAGTGGTTAATAGGTTTATTATAGGGGCGGTGTTGCGGACGGCAGATTAGGGGTTAATAATATTTAAATAGTGTTTGTGATGCGGGAGGGCGGCGGTTTAGGACTTAATAGGTTTATTATAGTGGCGATGATGTCGGGGAGCGGCGGAAGAAGGGTTAATACATTTTTTAAGTGGCAGCTATGTCCGGAGCGGCAGATTAGGGGTTAATAATTTTATGTAAGTATTTGCGATGCAGGAGGGCCTTGGTTTAGGGGTTAATAGGTAGTTTATGGGTGTTTGTGTACTTTGTGATAGTTTAGTTACGAGTTTTATGCTACAGCTTTGTAACGTTAAACTCATAACTGCTGACTTTCGATGGCGTTACGAATCTTGTCAGTATAGGGTGTACCGCTCACTTTTGGCCTCCCAGGCAAACTCGTAATACCGGCGCTATGGGAGTCCCATTGAAAGACTTTTTAAAAGTGCAGTACTGACGTTGCGTTACGGCCAAAAAGGTGTGCGGTGCACCTATACCTGCAAGCGGTAGGGAAAAAGCAGCGTTATGAAGCATAATGATACTTTTTCACTCATAACTCCAAACTCGTAATCTAGCTGAATGATGATTTGTGGACTCACCGTGTCATTAGAAAGAAAAGGAAATTTATACTTTCCTGATAATTTTATTTATTTCTTGACACGGTGAGTCCACGGCCCGCCCTGTTTTTTTCAGAAAGTTTTTTTTATTTTGTAAACCTCAGGCACCTCTGCACCTTGTGTTGATTTATTTCTCTCTTTTCCTTCGGTCGAATGACTGGGGTTTGTGGGAAGGGAAGTGATATTTAACAGCTTTGCCTCCTCCTGCTGGCCAGGAGCGATATTCCCAATAGTAATTACTGATGTTCCGTAGACTCACCGTGTCAAGAAATAAATAAATTTAGCAGGTAAGCATAAATTTCGTTATCTGTGATCTCTAGCACTGTATATAACACTCTAGGTGATGTCTATAGACTGTATATAACACTCTGTGATCTCTAGCACTGTATATAACACTCTAGGTGATGTCTATAGACTGTATATAACACTCTGTGATCTCTAGCACTGTATATAACACTCTAGGTGATGTCTACAGACTGTATATAACACTCTATCTGTGATCTGTAGCACTGTATACAGCACTCTAGGTGATGTCTATAGACTGTATATAACACTCTAGGTGATGTCTATAGACTGTATATAACACTCTAGGTGATGTCTATAGACTGTATATAACACTCTGTGATCTCTAGCACTGTATATAACACTCTAGGTGATGTCTACAGACTGTATATAACACTCTATCTGTGATCTGTAGCACTGTATACAGCACTCTAGGTGATGTCTATAGACTGTATATAACACCCTATCTGTGATCTGTAGCACTGTATACAGCACTCTAGGTGATGTCTATAGACTGTATATAACACTCTATCTGTGATCTGTAGCACTGTATACAGCACTCTAGGTGATGTCTATAGACTGTATATAACACCCTATCTGTGATCTGTAGCACTGTATATAACACTCTAGGTGATGTCTATAGACTGTATATAACACTCTATCTGTGATCTGTAACACTGTATACAGCACTCTAGGTGATGTCTATAGACTGTATATAACACTCTATCTGTGATCTGTAGCACTGTATACAGCACTCTAGGTGATGTCTATAGACTGTATATAACACTCTATCTGTGATCTGTAGCACTGTATACAGCACTCTAGGTGATGTCTATAGACTGTATATAACACTCTATCTGTGATCTGTAGCACTGTATACAGCACTCTAGGTGATGTCTATAGACTGTATATAACACTCTATCTGAGATCTGTAGCACTGTATACAGCACTCTAGGTGATGTCTAGAGACTGTATATAACACCCTATCTGTGATCTGTAGCACTGTATATAACACTCTAGGTGATGTCTATAGACTGTATATAACACTCTATCTGAGATCTGTAGCACTGTATACAGCACAATAAGTGATGTCTATAGACTGTATATAACACTCTATCTGTGATCTCTAGCACTGTATACAGCACTCTAGGTGATGTCTATAGACTGTATATAACACTCTAGGTGATGTCTATAGACTGTATATAACACTCTATCTGTGATCTGTAGCACTGTATACAGCCCTCTAGGTGATGTCTATAGACTGTATATAACACCCTATCTGTGATCTGTAGCACTGTATATAACACTCTAGGTGATGTCTATAGACTGTATATAACACCCTATCTGTGATCTGTAGCACTGTATACAGCACTCTAGGTGATGTCTATAGACTGTATATAACACTCTATCTGTGATCTGTAGCACTGTATACAGCACTCTAGGTGATGTCTATAGACTGTATATAACACTCTATCTGTGATATGTAGCACTGTATACAGCACTCTAGGTGATGTCTATAGACTGTATATAACACCCTATCTGTGATCTGTAGCACTGTATACAGCACTCTAGGTGATGTCTATAGACTGTATATAACACTCTATCTGTGATCTGTAGCACTGTATACAGCACTCTAGGTGATGTCTATAGACTGTATATAACACTCTATCTGTGATCTGTAGCACTGTATACAGCACTCTAGGTGATGTCTATAGACTGTATATAACACTCTATCTGTGATCTGTAGCACTGTATACAGCACTCTAGGTGATGTCTATAGACTGTATATAACACTCTATCTGTGATCTCTAGCACTGTATATAACACTCTAGGTGATGTCTATAGACTGTATATAACACTCTATCTGTGATCTGTAGCACTGTATAAAGCACTCTAGGTGATGTCTATAGACTGTATATAACACCCTATCTGTGATCTGTAGCACTGTATACAGCACTCTAGGTGATGTCTATAGACTGTATATAACACTCTATCTGTGATCTGTAGCACTGTATACAGCACTCTAGGTGATGT
This sequence comes from Bombina bombina, assembly GCF_027579735.1. Lineage (NCBI taxonomy): Eukaryota > Metazoa > Chordata > Amphibia > Anura > Bombinatoridae > Bombina > Bombina bombina. The sequence continues at coordinate 10,619,641 of NC_069509.1, read as the reverse complement.
CTATAGACTGTATACAGCACTCTAGGTGATGTCTATAGACTGTATATAACACTCTAGGTGATGTCTATAGACTGTATATAACACTCTGTGATCTCTAGCACTGTATATAACACTCTAGGTGATGTCTATAGACTGTATATAACACCCTATCTGTGATCTGTAGCACTGTATACAGCACTCTAGGTGATGTCTATAGACTGTATATAACACTCTATCTGTGATCTCTAGCACTGTATACAGCACTCTAGGTGATGTCTATAGACTGTATATAACACTCTATCTGAGATCTGTAGCACTGTATATAACACTCTAGGTGATGTCTATAGACTGTATATAACACTCTATCTGTGATCTGTAGCACTGTATATAACACTCTAGGTGATGTCTATAGACTGTATATAACACTCTGTGATCTCTAGCACTGTATATAACACTCTAGGTGATGTATATAGACTGTATATAACACTCTATCTGTGATCTGTAGCACTGTATATAACACTCTAGGTGATGTCTAGAGACTGTATATAACACTCTATCTGTGATCTGTAGCACTGTATATAACACTCTAGGTGATGTCTATAGACTGTATATAACACTCTGTGATCTCTAGCACTGTATATAACACTCTAGGTGATGTATATAGACTGTATATAACACTCTATCTGTGATCTGTAGCACTGTATATAACACTCTAGGTGATGTCTATAGACTGTATATAACACCCTATCTGTGATCTCTAGCACTGTATATAACACTCTAGGTGATGTCTATAGACTGTATATAACACTCTATCTGTGATCTGTAGCACTGTATACAGCACTCTAGGTGATGTATATAGACTGTATATAACACTCTATCTGTGATCTCTAGCACTGTATACAGCACTCTAGGTGATGTCTATAGACTGTATATAACACTCTAGGTGATGTCTAGAGACTGTATATAACACCCTATCTGTGATCTGTAGCACTGTATATAACACTCTAGGTGATGTCTAGAGACTGTATATAACACTCTGTGATCTCTAGCACTGTATATAACACTCTAGGTGATGTCTATAGACAGTATATAACACTCTGTGATCTGTAGCATTGTATATAACACTCTAGGTGATGTCTACAGACTGTATATAACACTTTGTGATCTCTAGCACTGTATACAGCACTCTAGGTGATGTCTATAGACTGTATATAACACTCTATCTGTGATCTGTAGCACTGTATACAGCACTCTAGGTGATGTCTATAGACTGTATATAACACTCTATCTGTGATCTGTAGCACTGTATATAACACTCTAGGTGATGTCTATAGACTGTATATAACACTCTATCTGTGATCTGTAACACTGTATACAGCACTCTAGGTGATGTCTATAGACTGTATATAACACTCTATCTGTGATCTGTAGCACTGTATACAGCACTCTAGGTGATGTCTATAGACTGTATATAACACTCTATCTGTGATCTGTAGCACTGTATACAGCACTCTAGGTGATGTCTATAGACTGTATATAACACCCTATCTGTGATCTGTAGCACTGTATACAGCACTCTAGGTGATGTCTATAGAGTGTATATAACACTCTATCTGTGATCTGTAGCACTGTATACAGCACTCTAGGTGATGTCTATAGACTGTATATAACACTCTGTGATCTCTAGCACTGTATTCAGCACTCTAGGTGATGTCTATAGACTGTATATAACACTCTGTGATCTCTAGCATTGTATATAACACTCTAGGTGATGTCTATAGACTGTATATAACACTCTATCTGTGATCTGTAGCACTGCATACAGCACTCTAGGTGATGTCTATAGACTGTATATAACACTCTAGGTGATGTCTATAGACTGTATATAACACTCTATCTGTGATCTGTAGCACTGTATATAACACTCTAGGTGATGTCTATAGACTGTATATAACACTCTATCTGTGATCTGTAGCACTGTATATAACACTCTAGGTGATGTCTATAGACTGTATATAACACTCTGTGATCTCTAGCATTGTATATAACACTCTAGGTGATGTCTATAGACTGTATATAACACTCTATCTGTGATCTGTAGCACTGCATACAGCACTCTAGGTGATGTCTATAGACTGTATATAACACTCTATCTGTGATCTCTAGCACTGTATACAGCACTCTAGGTGATGTCTATAGACTGTATATAACACTCTATCTGTGATCTGTAGCACTGTATACAGCACTCTAGGTGATGTCTATAGACTGGTATATACAACTCTATCTGTGATCTGTAGCACTGTATATAACACTCTAGGTGATGTCTATAGACTGTATATAACACTCTATCTGTGATCTCTAGCACTGTATACAGCACTCTAGGTGATGTCTATAGACTGTATATAACACTCTATCTGTGATCTGTAGCACTGTATATAACACTCTAGGTGATGTCTATAGACTGTATATAACACTCTATCTGTGATCTGTAGCACTGTATACAGCACTCTAGGTGATGTCTATAGACTGTATATAACACTCTATCTGTGATCTCTAGCACTGTATACAGCACTCTAGGTGATGTCTATAGACTGTATATAACACTCTATCTGTGATCTGTAGCACTGTATACAGCACTCTAGGTGATGTCTATAGACTGTATATAACACTCTAGGTGATGTCTATAGACTGTATATAACACTCTATCTGTGATCTGTAGCACTGTATATAACACTCTAGGTGATGTCTATAGACTGTATATAACACTCTATCTGTGATCTGTAGCACTGTATACAGCACTCTAGGTGATGTCTATAGACTGTATATAACACTCTATCTGAGATCTGTAGCACTGTATACAGCACTCTAGGTGATGTCTATAGACTGTATATAACACTCTAGGTGATGTCTATAGACTGTATATAACACTCTGTGATCTCTAGTACTGTATACAGCACTCTAGGTGATGTCTATAGACTGTATATAACACTCTGTGATCTCTAGCACTGTATACAACACTCTAGGTGATGTCTATAGACTGTATATAACACCCTATCTGTGATCTCTAGCACTGTATACAGCACTCTAGGTGATGTCTATAGACTGTATATAACACCCTATCTGTGATCTGTAGCACTGTATACAGCACTCTAGGTGATGTCTATAGACTGTATATAACACTCTATCTGTGATCTGTAGCACTGTATATAACACTCTAGGTGATGTCTATAGACTGTATATAACACCATATCTGTGATCTGTAGCACTGTATACAGCACTCTAGGTGATGTCTATAGACTGTATATAACACTCTATCTGTGATCTGTAGCACTGTATATAACACTCTAGGTGATGTCTATAGACTGTATATAACACTCTATCTGTGATCTGTAGCACTGTATACAGCACTCTAGGTGATGTCTATAGACTGTATACAGCACTCTAGGTGATGTCTATAGACTGTATATAACACTCTAGGTGATGTCTATAGACTGTATATAACACTCTGTGATCTCTAGCACTGTATATCGCACTCTAGGTGATGTCTATAGACTGTATATAACACCCTATCTGTGATCTGTATCACTGTATACAGCACTCTAGGTGATGTCTATAGACTGTATATAACACTCTGTGATCTCTAGAACTGTATATAACACTCTAGGTGATGTCTATAGACTGTATATAACACCATATCTGTGATCTGTAGCACTGTATACAGCACTCTAGGTGATGTCTATAGACTGTATATAACACCCTATCTGTGATCTGTAGCACTGTATACAGCACTCTAGGTGATGTCTATAGACTGTATATAACACTCTGTGATCTCTAGAACTGTATATAACACTCTAGGTGATGTATATAGACTGTATATAACACTCTGTGATCTCTAGCACTATATATAACACTCTAGGTGATGTCTATAGACTGTATATAACACTCTGTGATCTCTAGCACTGTATATCGCACTCTAGGTGATGTCTATAGACTGTATATAACACCCTATCTGTGATCTGTAGCACTGTATACAGCACTCAAGGGCCTGATGTTCTAAAGCCTACCTACCTGTGGTGCACAACTTAATAGCTTACTATGGAGGTATGGCATTTTATTCAGCACAGTACTTACAAGCTCAATATCTGCTAAACATGGTGGTCAATAAGAACACACAAGTAACATTAAAGATTTCAATGGCTTCTGATCATCGGCACTTACTGATGCCCCTGTGATCGAGCTCTAGGTGAGACTCCCAGCCTAGACATGAAGCATAGGCTGTGTAGCTCTCTGTACCTATAGTCCATATCTTGTCACCGGCAGGTTGTTACATAATGACAACATACAATAATAAGTGTCAGACATCCCCATGTCACACTGTGTAACTCTCTGTACCTATAGTCCATATCTTGTCACCGGCAGGTTGTTACACAATGACAACATACAATAATAAGTGTCAGACATCCCCATGTCACACCGTGTAGCTCTCTGTACCTATAGTCCATATCTTGTCACTGGCAGGTTGTTACATAATGACAACATACAATAATAAGTGTCAGACATCCCCATGTCACACCGTGTAGCTCTCTTTACCTATAGTCCATATCTTGTCACCGGCAGGTTGTTACATAATGACAACATACAATAATAAGTGTCAGACATCCCCATGTCACACTGTGTAGCTCTCTGTACCTATAGTCCATATCTTGTCACCGGCAGGTTGTTACATAATGACAACATACAATAATAAGTGTCACATAGACATCCCCATGTCACACCGTGTAGCTCTCTGTACCTATAGTCCATATCTTGTCACTGGCAGGTTGTTACATAATGACAACATACAATAATAAGTGTCACATAGACATCCCCATGTCACACCGTGTAGCTCTCTGTACCTATAGTCCATATCTTGTCACTGGCAGGTTGTTACATAATGACAACATACAATAATAAGTGTCAGACATCCCCATGTCACACCGTGTGGCTCTCTGTATCTATAGTCCATATCTTGTCACCGGCAGGTTGTTACATAATGACAACATACAATAATAAGTGTCACATAGACATCCCCATGTCACACCGTGTAGCTCTCTGTATCTATAGTCCATATCTTGTCACCGGCAGGTTGTTACATAATGACAACATACAATAATAAGTGTCACATAGACATCCCCATGTCACACTGTGTAGCTCTCTGTACCTATAGTCCATATCTTGTCACTGGCAGGTTGTTACATAATGACAACATACAATAATAAGTGTCACATAGACATCCCCATGTCACACTGTGTAGCTCTCTGTACCTATAGTCCATATCTTGTCACCGGCAGGTTGTTACATAATGACAACATACAATAATAAGTGTCAGACATCCCCATGTCACACTGTGTTGCTCTCTGTACCTATAGTCCATATCTTGTCACCGGCAGGTTGTTACATAATGACAACATACAATAATAAGTGTCACTAGACATCCCCATGTCACACCGTGTAGCTCTCTGTACCTATAGTCCATATCTTGTCACCGGCAGGTTGTTACATAATGACAACATACAATAATAAGTGTCAGACATCCCCATGTCACACCGTGTAGCTCTCTGTACCTATAGTCCATATCTTGTCACTGGCAGGTTGTTACATAATGACAACATACAATAATAAGTGTCACTAGACATCCCCATGTCACACCGTGTAGCTCTCTGTACCTATAGTCCATATCTTGTCACTGGCAGGTTGTTACATAATGACAACATACAATAATAAGTGTCACATAGACATCCCCATGTCACACCGTTTAGCTCTCTGTACCTATAGTCCATATCTTGTCACCGGCAGGTTGTTACATAATGACAACATACAATAATAAGTGTCACATAGACATCCCCATGTCCACCGTGTAGCTCTCTGTACCTATAGTCCATATCTTGTCACCGGCAGGTTGTTACATAATGACAACATACAATAATAAGTGTCACATAGACATCCCCATGTCACACCGTGTAGCTCTCTGTACCTATAGTCTATATCTTGTCACTGGCAGGTTGTTACATAATGACAACATACAATAATAAGTGTCAGACATCCCCATGTCACACTGTGTAGCTCTCTGTACCTATAGTCCATATCTTGTCACTAGCAGGTTGTTACATAATGACAACATACAATAATAAGTGTCAGACATCCCCATGTCACACCGTGTAGCTCTCTGTACCTATAGTCCATATCTTGTCACTGGCAGGTTGTTACATAATGACAACATACAATAATAAGTGTCAGACATCCCCATGTCACACCGTGTAGCTCTCTGTACCTATAGTCCATATCTTGTCACCGGCAGGTTGTTACATAATGACAACATACAATAATAAGTGTCACATAGACATCCCCATGTCACACCGTGTAGCTCTCTGTACCTATAGTCTATATCTTGTCACCGGCAGGTTGTTACATAATGACAACATACAATAATAAGTGTCAGACATCCCCATGTCACATTGTGTAGCTCTCTGTACCTATAGTCCATATCTTGTCACTGGCAGGTTGTTACATAATGACAACATACAATAATAAGTGTCAGACATCCCCATGTCACACTGTGTAGCTCTCTGTACCTATAGTCCATATCTTTTCACTGGCAGGTTGTTACATAATGACAACATACAATAATAAGTGTCACATAGACATCCCCATGTCACACCGTGTAGCTCTCTGTACCTATAGTCCATATCTTGTCACTGGCAGGTTGTTACATAATGACAACATACAATAATAAGTGTCAGACATCCCCATGTCACACCGTGTAGCTCTCTGTACCTATAGTCCATATCTTGTCACTGGCAGGTTGTTACATAATGACAACATACAATAATAAGTGTCACATAGACATCCCCATGTCACACCGTGTAGCTCTCTGTACCTATAGTCCATATCTTGTCACTGGCAGGTTGTTACATAATGACAACATACAATAATAAGTGTCAGACATCCCGATGTCACACTGTGTAGCTCTCTGTACCTATAGTCCATATCTTGTCACTGGCAGGTTGTTACATAATGACAACATACAATAATAAGTGTCAGACATCCCCATGTCACACCGTGTAGCTCTCTGTACCTATAGTCCATATCTTGTCACTGGCAGGTTGTTACATAATGACAACATACAATAATAAGTGTCAGGCATCCCCATGTCACACCGTGTAGCTCTCTGTACCTATAGTCCATATCTTGTCACCGGCAGGTTGTTACATAATGACAACATACAATAATAAGTGTCAGACATCCCCATGTCACACCGTGTAGCTCTCTGTACCTATAGTCCATATCTTGTCACCGGCAGGTTGTTACATAATGACAACATACAATAATAAGTGTCACATAGACATCCCCATGTCACACCGTGTAGCTCTCTGTACCTATAGTCCATATCTTGTCACTGGCAGGTTGTTACATAATGACAACATACAATAATAAGTGTCAGACATCCCCATGTCACACCGTGTAGCTCTCTGTACCTATAGTCCATATCTTGTCACTGGCAGGTTGTTACATAATGACAACATACAATAATAAGTGTCAGACATCCCCATGTCACACCGTGTAGCTCTCTGTACCTATAGTCCATATCTTGTCACCGGCAGGTTGTTACATAATGACAACATACAATAATAAGTGTCACATAGACATCCCCATGTCACACCGTGTAGCTCTCTGTACCTATAGTCCATATCTTGTCACCAGCAGGTTGTTACATAATGACAACATACAATAATAAGTGTCACTAGACATCCCCATGTCACACTGTGTAGCTCTCTGTACCTATAGTCCATATCTTGTCACTGGCAGGTTGTTACATAATGACAACATACAATAATAAGTGTCAAATAGACATCCCCATGTCACACCGTGTAGCTCTCTGTACCTATAGTCCATATCTTGTCACTGGCAGGTTGTTACATAATGACAACATACAATAATAAGTGTCACATAGACATCCCCATGTCACACCGTGTAGCTCTCTGTACCTATAGTTCATATCTTGTCACTGGCAGGTTGTTACATAATGACAACATACAATAATAAGTGTCAGACATCCCCATGTCACACTGTGTAACTCTCTGTACCTATAGTCCATATCTTGTCACCGGCAGGTTGTTACATAATGACAACATACAATAATAAGTGTCAGACATCCCCATGTCACACCGTGTAGCTCTCTGTACCTATAGTCCATATCTTGTCACTGGCAGGTTGTTACATAATGACAACATACAATAATAAGTGTCACATAGACATCCCCATGTCACACCGTGTAGCTCTCTGTACCTATAGTCCATATCTTGTCACCGGCAGGTTGTTACATAATGACAACATACAATAATAAGTGTCACATAGACATCCCCATGTCACACCGTGTAGCTCTCTGTACCTATAGTCCATATCTTGTCACCGGCAGGTTGTTACATAATGACAACATACAATAATAAATGTCAGACATCCCCATGTCACACCGTGTAGCTCTCTGTACCTATAGTCCATATCTTGTCACCGGCAGGTTGTTACATAATGACAACATACAATAATAAGTGTCAGACATCCCCATGTCACACCGTGTAGCTCTCTGTACCTATAGTCCATATCTTGTCACTGGCAGGTTGTTACATAATGATAACATACAATAATAAGTGTCACTAGACATCCCCATGTCACACCGTGTAGCTCTCTGTACCTATAGTCCATATCTTGTCACCGGCAGGTTGTTACATAATGACAACATACAATAATAAGTGTCAGACATCCCCATGTCACACCGTGTAGCTCTCTGTACCTATAGTCTATATCTTGTCACCGGCAGGTTGTTACACAATGACAACATACAATAATAAGTGTCAGACATCCCCATGTCACACTGTGTAGCTCTCTGTACCTATAGTCCATATCTTGTCACTGGCAGGTTGTTACATAATGACAACATACAATAATAAGTGTCACATAGACATCCCCATGTCACACTGTGTAGCTCTCTGTACCTATAGTCCATATCTTGTCACTGGCAGGTTGTTACATAATGACAACATACAATAATAAGTGTCACTAGACATCCCCATGTCACACTGTGTAGCTCTCTGTACCTATAGTCCATATCTTGTCACCGGCAGGTTGTTACATAATGACAACATACAATAATAAGTGTCACATAGACATCCCCATGTCACACCGTGTAGCTCTCTGTACCTATAGTCCATATCTTGTCACTAGCAGGTTGTTACACAATGACAACATACAATAATAAGTTTCAGACATCCCCATGTCACACCGTGTAGCTCTCTGTACCTATAGTCCATATCTTGTCACTGGCAGGTTGTTACATAATGACAACATACAATAATAAGTGTCACATAGACATCCCCATGTCACACTGTGTAGCTTTCTGTACCTATAGTCCATATCTTGTCACTGGCAGGTTGTTACATAATGACAACATACAATAATAAGTGTCACTAGACATCCCCATGTCACACCGTGTAGCTCTCTGTACCTATAGTCCATATCTTGTCACCGGCAGGTTGTTACATAATGACAACATACAATAATAAGTGTCACATAGACATCCCCATGTCACACTGTGTAGCTCTCTGTACCTATAGTCCATATCTTGTCACCGGCAGGTTGTTACATAATGACAACATACAATAATAAGTGTCACGTAGACATCCCCATGTCACACTGTGTAGCTCTCTGTACCTATAGTCCATATCTTGTCACTGGCAGGTTGTTACATAATGACAACATACAATAATAAGTGTCAGACATCCCCATGTCACACCGTGTAGCTCTCTGTACCTATAGTCCATATCTTGTCACTGGCAGGTTGTTACATAATGACAACATACAATAATAAGTGTCAGACATCCCCATGTCACACCGTGTAGCTCTCTGTACCTATAGTCCATATCTTGTCACCGGCAGGTTGTTACATAATGACAACATACAATAATAAGTGTCAGACATCCCCATGTCACACCGTGTAGCTCTCTGTACCTATAGTCCATATCTTGTCACCGGCAGGTTGTTACATAATGACAACATACAATAATAAGTGTCACATAGACATCCCCATGTCACACCGTGTAGCTCTCTGTACCTATAGTCCATATCTTGTCACTGGCAGGTTGTTACATAATGACAACATACAATAATAAGTGTCAGACATCCCCATGTCACACCGTGTAGCTCTCTGTACCTATAGTCCATATCTTGTCACTGGCAGGTTGTTACATAATGACAACATACAATAATAAGTGTCAGACATCCCCATGTCACACCGTGTAGCTCTCTGTACCTATAGTCCATATCTTGTCACCGGCAGGTTGTTACATAATGACAACATACAATAATAAGTGTCACATAGACATCCCCATGTCACACCGTGTAGCTCTCTGTACCTATAGTCCATATCTTGTCACCAGCAGGTTGTTACATAATGACAACATACAATAATAAGTGTCACTAGACATCCCCATGTCACACTGTGTAGCTCTCTGTACCTATAGTCCATATCTTGTCACTGGCAGGTTGTTACATAATGACAACATACAATAATAAGTGTCAAATAGACATCCCCATGTCACACCGTGTAGCTCTCTGTACCTATAGTCCATATCTTGTCACTGGCAGGTTGTTACATAATGACAACATACAATAATAAGTGTCATATAGACATCCCCATGTCACACCGTGTAGCTCTCTGTACCTATAGTTCATATCTTGTCACTGGCAGGTTGTTACATAATGACAACATACAATAATAAGTGTCAGACATCCCCATGTCACACTGTGTAACTCTCTGTACCTATAGTCCATATCTTGTCACCGGCAGGTTGTTACATAATGACAACATACAATAATAAGTGTCAGACATCCCCATGTCACACCGTGTAGCTCTCTGTACCTATAGTCCATATCTTGTCACTGGCAGGTTGTTACATAATGACAACATGCAATAATAAGTGTCACATAGACATCCCCATGTCACACCGTGTAGCTCTCTGTACCTATAGTCCATATCTTGTCACCGGCAGGTTGTTACATAATGACAACATACAATAATAAGTGTCACATAGACATCCCCATGTCACACCGTGTAGCTCTCTGTACCTATAGTCCATATCTTGTCACCGGCAGGTTGTTACATAATGACAACATACAATAATAAATGTCAGACATCCCCATGTCACACCGTGTAGCTCTCTGTACCTATAGTCCATATCTTGTCACCGGCAGGTTGTTACATAATGACAACATACAATAATAAGTGTCACTAGACATCCCCATGTCACACCGTGTAGCTCTCTGTACCAATAGTCCATATCTTGTCACCGGCAGGTTGTTACATAATGACAACATACAATAATAAGTGTCAGACATCCCCATGTCACACCGTGTAGCTCTCTGTACCTATAGTCTATATCTTGTCACCGGCAGGTTGTTACACAATGATAACATACAATAATAAGTGTCAGACATCCCCATGTCACACTGTGTAGCTCTCTGTACCTATAGTCCATATCTTGTCACTGGCAGGTTGTTACATAATGACAACATACAATAATAAGTGTCACATAGACATCCCCATGTCACACTGTGTAGCTCTCTGTACCTATAGTCCATATCTTGTCACTGGCAGGTTGTTACATAATGACAACATACAATAATAAGTGTCACTAGACATCCCCATGTCACACTGTGTAGCTCTCTGTACCTATAGTCCATATCTTGTCACCGGCAGGTTGTTACATAATGACAACATACAATAATAAGTGTCACATAGACATCCCCATGTCACACCGTGTAGCTCTCTGTACCTATAGTCCATATCTTGTCACTAGCAGGTTGTTACACAATGACAACATACAATAATAAGTTTCAGACATCCCCATGTCACACCGTGTAGCTCTCTGTACCTATAGTCCATATCTTGTCACTGGCAGGTTGTTACATAATGACAACATACAATAATAAGTGTCACATAGACATCCCCATGTCACACTGTGTAGCTTTCTGTACCTATAGTCCATATCTTGTCACTGGCAGGTTGTTACATAATGACAACATACAATAATAAGTGTCACTAGACATCCCCATGTCACACCGTGTAGCTCTCTGTAACTATAGTCCATATCTTGTCACCGGCAGGTTGTTACATAATGACAACATACAATAATAAGTGTCACATAGACATCCCCATGTCACACTGTGTAGCTCTCTGTACCTATAGTCCATATCTTGTCACCGGCAGGTTGTTACATAATGACAACATACAATAATAAGTGTCACATAGACATCCCCATGTCACACTGTGTAGCTCTCTGTACCTATAGTCCATATCTTGTCACTGGCAGGTTGTTACATAATGACAACATACAATAATAAGTGTCACATAGACATCCCCATGTCACACTGTGTAGCTCTCTGTACCTATAGTCCATATCTTGTCACCGGCAGGTTGTTACATAATGACAACATACAATAATAAGTGTCAGACATCCCCATGTAACACCGTGTAGCTCTCTGTACCTATAGTCCATATCTTGTCACCGGCAGGTTGTTACATAATGACAACATACAATAAGTGTCACATAGACATCCCCATGTCACACCGTGTAGCTCTCTGTACCTATAGTCAATATCTTGTCACCGGCAGGTTGTTACATAATGACAACCAGGGCCGGATTTCCCATTAGGCACAGTAGGCATGTGCCTACAGGCGCCTTGCAGTGAGGGGCGCCTGCCTGTCAATAATAAAAAAAAAAAAAAAAAAAAAAAAAAGTTTTTTTTTTTTTTTTTTTTTTTTTTATGAGGGCATTTATTTTAGTAAGAATTGTGCTGCCAGGTGCCTACAAAGTCGAGTGTTTCATTGGGAATATGTTACAGCAGTTGAGGGAGCCATGAAGGAGAGAGGGGCAAAGATTAAAACTAAACCCCTCCCATTGAATTTCTAAATTCTAATTTTAAACACATTTGTTGACCCCTGGATTACATATAATCTACAACATTCCATGTTTTCCTTTGAGAGCAACATCATATGATATTTATATTTCAGAACAAAATAAATGTAACATCTGTGTGTGTTTGTACCAAAAATATCAGAGTTTACAAGATTTTTTTCCCTACATTTTATATTTTCTTCCACTGGCTGCACAGGTTGTTGATGGTGATGAGCTTGCATGCTGCTAGTTTTAATATTGCTATTGTTTACACAAAACTGTGTTTGACTCCAACAAAATGTTAAGCACATAGTCAAAGTCATCTCCAGAAAAGCAATACACTAATGGCTTGTCAATAAACATGTCCTATGAGCCCATCTGGGTCTGCACAGATGTGTATTGCTGTCTCAGAACTGACATTGACTATGTGTTTAACTCTTTTGCAAGAGGCTAACACACTTCTCTGCAAGCACTAGTGCAATAATAAAATGCCCAGCAAACTGTCACATTTGATGTCCCTTTAAATAGGGTTTTCTTTAGAATATTTTGCATTAAAAGTTTAACATGATTTGTTTTTGTTATACATAATAGAAATTGTATGGCCATTTGAGTCAAGTGAATATTGATTTTTGGTGTAGCTTCCATTACAACAAATATTGCAATTGGTGTGTGTATTTGTGTATCTCCATAAAAGGGAAAATGTAATTTTACATCTAATATTTATTTTTAGTTGTCCTAAATAATAATAAAAAAAAGTCCTCATTTTTTCCACTTTTTTCTAGGAGGGGTGGGGGGGTGGGGGGGGCGCTTCAGGTTTTTGTGCCTACAGGCACCTGAGATGTAAATCCGGCCCTGATGACAACATACAATAATAAGTGTCACATAGACATCCCCATGTCACACCGTGTAGCTCTCTGTACCTATAGTCCATATCTTGTCACTAGCAGGTTGTTACATAATGACAACATACAATAATAAGTGTCAGACATCCCCATGTCACACCGTGTAGCTCTGTGTACCTATAGTCCATATCTTGTCACTGGCAGGTTGTTACATAATGACAACATACAATAATAAGTGTCACATAGACATCCCCATGTCACACTGTGTAGCTCTCTGTACCTATAGTCCATATCTTGTCACTGGCAGGTTGTTACATAATGACAACATACAATAATAAGTGTCACATAGACATCCCCATGTCACACCGTGTAGCTCTCTGTACCTATAGTCCATATCTTGTCACTGGCAGGTTGTTACATAATGACAACATACAATAATAAGTGTCATATAGACATCCCCATGTCACACCGTGTAGCTCTCTGTACCTATAGTCCATATCTTGTCACCGGCAGGTTGTTACATAATGACAACATACAATAATAAGTGTCACATAGACATCCCCATGTCACACCGTGTAGCTCTCTGTACCTATAGTCCATATCTTGTCACTGGCAGGTTGTTACATAATGATAACATACAATAATAAGTGTCACATAGACATCCCCATGTCACACCGTGTAGCTCTCTGTACCTATAGTCCATATCTTGTCACTGGCAGGTTGTTACATAATGACAACATACAATAATAAGTGTCAGACATCCCCATGTCACACCGTGTAGCTCTCTGTACCTATAGTCCATATCTTGTCACTAGCAGGTTGTTACATAATGACAACATACAATAATAAGTGTCAGACATCCCCATGTCACACTGTGTGGCTCTCTGTACCTATAGTCCATATCTTGTCACTGGCAGGTTGTTACATAATGACAACATACAATAATAAGTGTCAGACATCCCCATGTCACACTGTGTGGCTCTCTGTACCTATAGTCCATATCTTGTCACTGGCAGGTTGTTACATAATGACAACATACAATAATAAGTTTCAGACATCCCCATGTCACACTGTGTAGCTCTCTGTACCTATAGTCCATATCTTGTCACTGGCAGGTTGTTACATAATGACAACATACAATAATAAGTGTCACATAGACATCCCCATGTCACACTGTGTGGCTCTCTGTACCTATAGTCCATATCTTGTCACTAGCAGGTTGTTACATAATGACAACATACAATAATAAGTGTCAGACATCCCCATGTCACACCGTGTGGCTCTCTGTACCTATAGTCCATATCTTGTCACTGGCAGGTTGTTACATAATGACAACATACAATAATAAGTGTCACTAGACATCCCCATGTCACACCGTGTAGCTCTCTGTACCTATAGTCCATATCTTGTCACCGGCAGGTTGTTACATAATGACAACATACAATAATAAGTGTCAGACATCCCCATGTCACACCGTGTAGCTCTCTGTACCTATAGTCCATATCTTGTCACCGGCAGGTTGTTACATAATGACAACATACAATAATAAGTGTCAGACATCCCCATGTCACACCGTGTAGCTCTCTGTACCTATAGTCCATATCTTGTCACTAGCAGGTTGTTACATAATGACAACATACAATAATAAGTGTCACATAGACATCCCCATGTCACACCTTGTAGCTCTCTGTACCTATAGTCCATATCTTGTCACTGGCAGGTTGTTACATAATGACAACATACAATAATAAGTGTCACTAGACATCCCCATGTCACACCGTGTAGCTCTCTGTACCTATAGTCCATATCTTGTCACCGGCAGGTTGTTACATAATGACAACATACAATAATAAGTGTCAGACATCTCCATGTCACACTGTGTAGCTCTCTGTACCTATAGTCTATATCTTGTCACTGGCAGGTTGTTACATAATGACAACATACAATAATAAGTGTCAGACATCCCCATGTCACACTGTGTAGCTCTCTGTACCTATAGTCCATATCTTGTCACCGGCAGGTTGTTACATAATGACAACATACAATAATAAGTGTCAGACATCCCCATGTCACACTGTGTAGCTCTCTGTACCTATAGTCCATATCTTGTCACCGGCAGGTTGTTACATAATGATAACATACAATAATAAGTGTCAGACATCCCCATGTCACACCGTGTAGCTCTCTGTACCTATAGTCCATATCTTGTCACTGGCAGGTTGTTACATAATGACAACATACAATAATAAGTGTCACATAGACATCCCCATGTCACACCGTGTAGCTCTCTGTACCTATAGTCCATATCTTGTCACCGGCAGGTTGTTACATAATGACAACATACAATAATAAGTGTCACATAGACATCCCCATGTCACACTGTGTAGCTCTCTGTACCTATAGTCCATATCTTGTCACTGGCAGGTTGTTACATAATGACAACATACAATAATAAGTGTCAGACATCCCCATGTCACACGTGTAGCTCTCTGTACCTATAGTCCATATCTTGTCACTGGCAGGTTGTTACATAATGACAACATACAATAATAAGTGTCAGACATCCCCATGTCACACCGTGTAGCTCTCTGTACCTATAGTCCATATCTTGTCACTGGCAGGTTGTTACATAATGACAACATACAATAATAAGTGTCACATAGACATCCCCATGTCAAACCGTGTAGCTCTCTGTACCTATAGTCCATATCTTGTCACTGGCAGGTTGTTACATAATGACAACATACAATAATAAGTGTCACATAGACATCCCCATGTCACACCGTGTAGCTCTCTGTACCTATAGTCCATATCTTGTCACTGGCAGGTTGTTACATAATGACAACATACAATAATAAGTGTCAGACATCCCCATGTCACACCGTGTAGCTCACTGTACCTATAGTCCATATCTTGTCACTGGCAGGTTGTTACATAATGACAACATACAATAATAAGTGTCACATAGACATCCCCATGTCACACTGTGTAGCTCTCTGTACCTATAGTCCACATCTTGTCACTGGCAGGTTGTTACATAATGACAACATACAATAATAAGTGTCAGACATCCCCATGTCACACCGTGTAGCTCTCTGTACCTATAGTCCATATCTTGTCACCGGCAGGTTGTTACATAATGACAACATACAATAATAAGTGTCACATAGACATCCCCATGTCACACCGTGTAGCTCTCTGTACCTATAGTCTATATCTTGTCACCGGCAGGTTGTTACATAATGACAACATACAATAATAAGTGTCACATAGACATCCCCATGTCACACTGTGTAGCTCTCTGTACCTATAGTCCATATCTTGTCACTGGCAGGTTGTTACATAATGACAACATACAATAATAAGTGTCACATAGACATCCCCATGTCACACCGTGTAGCTCTCTGTACCTATAGTCAATATCTTGTCACCGGCAGGTTGTTACATAATGACAACATACAATAATAAGTGTCAGACATCCCCATGTCACACCGTGTAGCTCTCTGTACCTATAGTCCATATCTTGTCACTAGCAGGTTGTTACATAATGACAACATACAATAATAAGTGTCACATAGACATCCCCATGTCACACTGTGTAGCTCTCTGTACCTATAGTCCATATCTTGTCACCGGCAGGTTGTTACATAATGATAACATACAATAATAAGTGTCAGACATCCCCATGTCACACCGTGTAGCTCTCTGTACCTATAGTCCATATCTTGTCACCGGCAGGTTGTTACATAATGACAACATACAATAATAAGTGTCACATAGACATCCCCATGTCACACCGTGTAGCTCTCTGTACCTATAGTCCATATCTTGTCACTGGCAGGTTGTTACATAATGACAACATACAATAATAAGTGTCACATAGACATCCCCATGTCACACCGTGTAGCTCTCTGTACCTATAGTCCATATCTTGTCACTGGCAGGTTGTTACATAATGACAACATACAATAATAAGTGTCAGACATCCCCATGTCACACCGTGTAGCTCTCTGTACCTATAGTCCATATATTGTCACCGGCAGGTTGTTACATAATGACAACATACAATAATAAGTGTCAGACATCCCCATGTCACACCGTGTAGCTCTCTGTACCTATAGTCCATATCTTGTCACTGGCAGGTTGTTACATAATGACAACATACAATAATAAGTGTCACATAGACATCCCCATGTCACACCGTGTAGCTCTCTGTACCTATAGTTCATATCTTGTCACCGGCAGGTTGTTACATAATGACAACATACAATAATAAGTGTCACATAGACATCCCCATGTCACACCGTGTAGCTCTCTGTACCTATAGTTCATATCTTGTCACCGGCAGGTTGTTACATAATGACAACATACAATAATAAGTGTCACATAGACATCCCCATGTCACACCGTGTAGCTCTCTGTACCTATAGTCCATATCTTGTCACTGGCAGGTTGTTACATAATGACAACATACAATAATAAGTGTCAGACATCCCCATGTCACACCGTGTAGCTCTCTGTACCTATAGTCCATATCTTGTCACCGGCAGGTTGTTACATAATGACAACATACAATAATAAGTGTCAGACATCCCCATGTCACACCGTGTAGCTCTCTGTACCTATAGTCCATATCTTGTCACTAGCAGGTTGTTACATAATGACAACATACAATAATAAGTGTCACATAGACATCCCCATGTCACACTGTGTAGCTCTCTGTACCTATAGTCCATATCTTGTCACTGGCAGGTTGTTACATAATGACAACATACAATAATAAGTGTCACATAGACATCCCCATGTCACACCGTGTAGCTCTCTGTACCTATAGTCCATATCTTGTCACTGGCAGGTTGTTACATAATGACAACATACAATAATAAGTGTCACATAGACATCCCCATGTCACATTGTGTTGCTCTCTGTACCTATAGTCCATATCTTGTCACTGGCAGGTTGTTACATAATGATAACATACAATAATAAGTGTCACTAGACATCCCCATGTCACACCGTGTAGCTCTCTGTACCTATAGTCAATATCTTGTCACCGGCAGGTTGTTACATAATGACAACATACAATAATAAGTGTCACATAGACATCCCCATGTCACACCGTGTAGCTCTCTGTACCTATAGTCCATATCTTGTCACTGGCAGGTTGTTACATAATGACAACATACAATAATAAGTGTCACTAGACATCCCCATGTCACACTGTGTAGCTCTCTGTACCTATAGTCCATATCTTGTCACCGGCAGGTTGTTACATAATGACAACATACAATAATAAGTGTCAGACATCCCCATGTCACACCGTGTAGCTCTCTGTACCTATAGTCCATATCTTGTCACTGGCAGGTTGTTACATAATGACAACATACAATAATAAGTGTCACATAGACATCCCCATGTCACACCGTGTAGCTCTCTGTACCTATAGTCCATATCTTGTCACTAGCAGGTTGTTACATAATGACAACATACAATAATAAGTGTCACTAGACATCCCCATGTCACACTGTGTAGCTCTCTGTACCTATAGTCCATATCTTGTCACCGGCAGGTTGTTACATAATGACAACATACAATAATAAGTGTCAGACATCCCCATGTCACACCGTGTAGCTCTCTGTACCTATAGTCCATATCTTGTCACTGGCAGGTTGTTACATAATGACAACATACAATAATAAGTGTCACATAGACATCCCCATGTCACACCGTGTAGCTCTCTGTACCTATAGTCCATATCTTGTCACTGGCAGGTTGTTACATAATGACAACATACAATAATAAGTGTCACTAGACATCCCCATGTCACACTGTGTAGCTCTCTGTACCTATAGTCCATATCTTGTCACCGGCAGGTTGTTACATAATGACAACATACAATAATAAGTGTCAGACATCCCCATGTCACACTGTGTAGCTCTCTGTACCTATAGTCCATATCTTGTCACCGGCAGGTTGTTACATAATGACAACATACAATAATAAGTGTCACATAGACATCCTCATGTCACACCGTGTGGCTCTCTGTACCTATAGTCCATATCTTGTCACTAGCAGGTTGTTACATAATGACAACATACAATAATAAGTGTCACATAGACATCCCCATGTCACACCGTGTAGCTCTCTGTACCTATAGTCCATATCTTGTCACCGGCAGGTTGTTACATAATGACAACATACAATAATAAGTGTCACATAGACATCCCCATGTCACACCATGTGGCTCTCTGTACCTATAGTCCATATCTTGTCACTGGCAGGTTGTTACATAATGACAACATACAATAATAAGTGTCAGACATCCCCATGTCACACCGTGTAGCTCTCTGTACCTATAGTCCATATCTTGTCACTGGCAGGTTGTTACATAATGACAACATACAATAATAAGTGTCAGACAACCCCATGTCACACTGTGTAGCTCTCTGTACCTATAGTCCATATCTTGTCACTGGCAGGTTGTTACATAATGACAACATACAATAATAAGTGTCAGACATCCCCATGTCACACCGTTTAGCTCTCTGTACCTATAGTCCATATCTTGTCACTGGCAGGTTGTTACATAATGACAACATACAATAATAAGTGTCAGACATCCCCATGTCACATCGTGTTGCTCTCTGTACCTATAGTCCATATCTTGTCACTGGCAGGTTGTTACATAATGACAACATACAATAATAAGTGTCACTAGACATCCCCATGTCACACCGTGTAGCTCTCTGTACCTATAGTCCATATCTTGTCACTGGCAGGTTGTTACATAATGACAACATACAATAATAAGTGTCAGACATCCCCATGTCACACCGTGTAGCTCTCTGTATCTATAGTCCATATCATGTCACTGGCAGGTTGTTACATAATGGCAACATACAATAATAAGTGTCACATAGACATCCCCATGTCACACTGTGTAGCTCTCTGTACCTATAGTCCATATCTTGTCACTGGCAGGTTGTTACATAATGACAACATACAATAATAAGTGTCAGACATCCCCATGTCACACCGTGTAGCTCTCTGTACCTATAGTCCATATCTTGTCACCGGCAGGTTGTTACATAATGACAACATACAATAATAAGTGTCACTAGACATCCCCATGTCACACCGTGTAGCTCTCTGTACCTATAGTCCATATCTTGTTACTAGCAGGTTGTTACATAATGACAACATACAATAATAAGTGTCACATAGACATCCCCATGTCACACCGTGTAGCTCTCTGTACCTATAGTCCATATCTTGTCACCGGCAGGTTGTTACATAATGACAACATACAATAATAAGTGTCACATAGACATCCCCATTTCACACTGTGTAGCTCTCTGTACCTATAGTCCATATCTTGTCACCGGCAGGTTGTTACATAATGACAACATACAATAATAAGTGTCACATAGACATCCCCATGTCACACTGTGTAGCTCTCTGTACCTATAGTCCATATCTTGTCACTGGCAGGTTGTTACATAATGACAACATACAATAATAAGTGTCAGACATCCCCATGTCACACCGTGTAGCTCTCTGTACCTATAGTCCATATCTTGTCACCGGCAGGTTGTTACATAATGACAACATACAATAATAAGTGTCAGACATCCCCATGTCACACCGTGTAGCTCTCTGTACCTATAGTCCATATCTTGTCACTAGCAGGTTGTTACATAATGACAACATACAATAATAAGTGTCAGACATCCCCATGTCACACCGTGTAGCTCTCTGTACCTATAGTCCATATCTTGTCACTGGCAGGTTGTTACATAATGACAACATACAATAATAAGTGTCACATAGACATCCCCATGTCACACTGTGTACCTCTCTGTACCTATAGTCCATATCTTGTCACTAGCAGGTTGTTACATAATGACAACATACAATAATAAGTGTCACATAGACATCCCCATGTCACACCGTGTAGCTCTCTGTACCTATAGTCCATATCTTGTCACTGGCAGGTTGTTACATAATGATAACATACAATAATAAGTGTCACATAGACATCCCCATGTCACACCGTGTAGCTCTCTGTACCTATAGTCCATATCTTGTCACCGGCAGGTTGTTACATAATGACAACATACAATAATAAGTGTCACATAGACATCCCCATGTCACACTGTGTAGCTCTCTGTACCTATAGTTCATATCTTGTCACTGGCAGGTTGTTACATAATGACAACATACAATAATAAGTGTCACATAGACATCCCCATGTCACACTGTGTAGCTCTCTGTACCTATAGTCCATATCGTGTCACTGGCAGGTTGTTACATAATGACAACATACAATAATAAGTGTCAGACATCCCCATGTCACACCGTGTAGCTCTCTGTACCTATAGTCCATATCTTGTCACCGGCAGGTTGTTACATAATGACAACATACAATAATAAGTGTCAGACATCCCCATGTCACACCGTGTAGCTCTCTGTACCTATAGTCCATATCTTGTCACTGGCAGGTTGTTACATAATGACAACATACAATAATAAGTGTCACATAGACATCCCCATGTCACACCGTGTAGCTCTCTGTACCTATAGTCCATATCTTGTCACTGGCAGGTTGTTACATAATGACAACATACAATAATAAGTGTCACATCGACATCCCCATTTCACACCGTGTAGCTCTCTGTACCTATAGTCCATATCTTGTCACTGGCAGGTTGTTACATAATGACAACATACAATAATAAGTGTCACATAGACATCCCCATGTCACACCGTGTAGCTCTCTGTACCTATAGTACATATCTTGTCACTGGCAGGTTGTTACATAATGACAACATACAATAATAAGTGTCAGACATCCCCATGTCACACCGTGTAGCTCTCTGTACCTATAGTCCATATCTTGTCACTGGCAGGTTGTTACATAATGACAACATACAATAATAAGTGTCACATAGACATCCCCATGTCACACCGTGTAGCTCTCTGTACCTATAGTCCATATCTTGTCACTGGCAGGTTGTTACATAATGACAACATACAATAATAAGTGTCACTAGACATCCCCATGTCACACTGTGTAGCTCTCTGTACCTATAGTCCATATCTTGTCACCGGCAGGTTGTTACATAATGACAACATACAATAATAAGTGTCACATAGACATCCCCATGTCACACCGTGTAGCTCTCTGTACCTATAGTCCATATCTTGTCACTGGCAGGTTGTTACATAATGACAACATACAATAATAAGTGTCACATAGACATCCCCATGTCACACCGTGTAGCTCTCTGTACCTATAGTCCATATCTTGTCACTGGCAGGTTGTTACATAATGACAACATACAATAATAAGTGTCAGACATCCCCAAGTCACACTGAGCTCTGGAATTCAACATTTGTTTATTCATAACAAAGCACTGATGTTTGGAGACAAATTGTATCTTCTTCAGATATATGCCACACCATGCTTTATAAATACTTTTATCCCTGACTGTTACCTAACCCCGGACATTACTTTTTGTATATGGAGACTAATATTTATAGGGCAAATATTTCTTAGGGTACTCTCTACTGCAAGTGACACCAGACTTGATTGCTGCTGGAGCTCCAAGATACCAACATACCGGGAGAGTTGTGATCTTCAAGAGAAGCAGGACTGAATCTAAGTGGTACCCGAGGGCATTTGCAGATAATGACAAGGTGACCCTAAGGCACTACTTTAAATGTGACATTGCAAAAGGGACCTTATAAATGGGGGGAGGCACAGAACTTATCTGCCCTGTAACTATGTAGTAAGGTTAATATGAGATTGTTA
The DNA here is from genome assembly GCF_027579735.1 of Bombina bombina. Lineage (NCBI taxonomy): Eukaryota > Metazoa > Chordata > Amphibia > Anura > Bombinatoridae > Bombina > Bombina bombina. The sequence continues at coordinate 10,596,020 of NC_069509.1, read as the reverse complement.
GAGCCACTCATTTCTCTAAATTAATATAATAAAATGCATTATGTGCACTGCTGTTGAGGGTAGTGGGAGGGACTTACAGAGCTGTAACAGAGATACTGTAGTATCTGGGAACATCTAGAGACAGGTGGGAATATGGTGCAAAATATCAACTGAGGCTGAGTGTCCCAAACACAATAATAGCATTAGCAATAAGTCCAGCAGGAGAGAGCAGCTTGTTGTTTGCCATTCATGAGGGGGATTATGCTTAGACAGGGGGGAGATTTTGTCTTCGGTAATAACATATATACATGTGTCACAGGAGCTCAGTGCAACTTCTCTCTCTTCTGCTGCTGATTAAATCTGACTAGATCCACAACTAGATTTCTATTCACCTCTCTGAAGAGTTAAGCAATGTCTGTAGGAAGTGGTTGGGTTTAATTTAAACAGTTGCATGTGCTGACGTCCTTCTCATGTTTTGCTGTTCCTTTTTTACCCAGACTGGATCATACTTCGGGTCAGTGCTCAGTGGGATCCGCATAAACACTGATCCTGCTGGATTTCTGCTATTGGTTGGGGCTCCCACGTATTACTCTCCAGATGAACCAAGTGGCTGTGTGTTCCTGTGTCCTCTCAATGCTAGAGTGAGTATCCAATGAAGGTACCACTGGGCTTGTCCTGGTGACAATAAATGGAATATCACTCCTGGCCAGCAGGAGGAGGCAAAGAGCTTATATATCACTCCCCTACCCACAATCCCCCAGTCATTCTCTTTGCCTGTAGTGCTTTTTAGCAGAGTAAGCTTACTCTGTTCTTTTCTGGGGTCTAGCCTAGTCCACATCAGTCTCTTCAGTAGGGCAGTGGTGGCTTTTGAGCACTTAAGAAAAGAAATTTAAGGAAACAGTAAGGTTTCTGATCAAGTTCTGGCTATCCAGAGTGTCCCTTCCCATAAGCCTGAGGAAGAAGACATGTCGGTAGCATCTGAGGGGGAAATCTCAGACTCAGACAGTGTAATTCCTTCTTCTGATGCTGAAGTGGTAATCTGCAGATTTAAGTTAGAACATCTTCGCTTATTACTTAAGGAGCTTTTGGCTACTTTGGACAACTCTGACACAACTATCGTAGACAAACCTAAAAAGTCTAGTAAATTTAACAAATACTTTGATGTTCCCTCCGCGGTGGAGGTTTTTCCGGTTCCTGACCGTGCTGCGGAGATTATTGCTCGAGAATGGGAAAGACCTGGTATTCCCTTTTCTCCATCTCCTATTTTTAAGAAGATGTTTCCTATAGCGGATTCTATTAAGAAGTCGTGGCAGATGGTTCCTAAGGTAGAAGAAGCGATCTCCACTTTGGCTAAGAGGACTACTATTCCCATAGAGGACAGTTGTTATTTTAAAGATCCAATGGGTAAAAAATTGGAAGCTTTACTAAAAAAGATGTATGTCCACCAGGGTCTACAATGGCAACCTGTGGTGTGTATCGCCACTGTTACCAGCGCTGCGGCTTACTGGTTTGATGCGTTGTCTGAATCTCTTCAGACGGATACTCCTCTTGATGAGATTCAGGACAGGATTAAGGCTCTCAAGTTAGCCAATTCCTTAATTACAGATGCTTCCTTACAGGTTATTAAACTGGGAGCCAAAATTTCTGGTTTTGTGGTCCTAGCCCACAGGGCCTTGTGGTAGAAGTCCTGGTCTGCGGATGTTTCATCTAAATCTAAGCTCATGGCTATTCCTTACAAGGGTAAGACCTTGTTTGGCGGAAATTATCTCAGATATTACTGGACGGAAGGGTTCTTTTCTTCCTCAAGATAAAAAGAATAAGCAGAAGGGACGTCAGAGTAATTTTTGTTCCTTTCGTAACTTTAAAGGCAAGTCTTCCTCCCCTTCCTCCAAGCAAGATCAAGCCAAGCCTTCCTGGAAGCCCAACCAGTCCTGGAATAAGTGAAAGCAATCTAAAAGCCTTCAGCTGATTCCAAGTCAGCATGAAGGGTTGGCCCCTGATCCAGGAGCGGATCTTGTAGGGGGCAGACTCTCTCTTTTTTCCCAGGCTTGGATAAGAGATGTACCGGATCCCTGGGAGGTGGACATTGTCTCCCAGGGATACAAAATAGATTTCAAATCTTTTCCTCCCAGAGGCAGGTTTCTCCTCTCCAGATTATCTGTAGACCAGATAAAGAGAGGCGTTCTTATATTGTGTCAAGGACCTTGCCGCCCTGGGGATAATAGTTCCAGTTCTGGGATTTTACTTGTATCTGTTCGTAGTTCCCAAAAAGGAGGGAACTTTTCAACCAATCCTAGATTTAAAATGTTTAAATAAGTTTCTCAGAGTGCAATCCTTCAAGATGGAGACTATACACTCCAGTCTTCCCTTGGTACAAGAGGGTCAGTTCATGACAACCATAGACCTAAAGGATGCATACCTTCATGTTCCCATTCACAGGGACCATCACAAGTTTCTGAGATTCGCATTTTTGGACAATCATTTCCTGTTCGTGGCCCTTCCATTCGGCCTTGCCACAGCTCCCAAAATTTTTTCAAAGGTTCTGCGGGCTCTTTGAGCTGTGCTTTGATCTCGTGGCATTGCAGTGGCACCTTACCTGGATGACATTCTGGTTCAGGCGCCATCTTTTAAACAAGCAGAATCTCAAACGGAGATCTTGTTGTCTTTTCTTCGATCCCACGGATGGAAGGTGAATCGGAAAAAAAAGTACTCTAGTTCCAACTACAAGGTCGTATTTTTGGGGACCATAATAGACTACCTGTTAATGAAGATTTTTCTGACGGAGGTCAGAAAAAGAAACATTTTCAACTCGTCTTACCCTTCAGTCCACTCCATGGCCGTCAGTGGCTCAATGTATGGAGGTAATCGGTATGATGGTGGCTTCCATGGACATCATTCTGTTTGCTCGGTTCAATCTCAGACCTCTGCAGTTATGCATGCTCAGACAATGGAATGGGGACTATACGGACCTGTCTCTGTGTGTAGATCTAGATCAGGCGTCAATAGACTCTTCCATGGTGACTTTCTCAGGATCATCTTTCCAAGGGTACTTGCTTCTGCAGAACCTCCTGGGTGATTGTGACCATGGATGCCAGCCTTCTAGGTTGGGGAGAAGTATGGGGCTCGTTGAAGGCTCAGGGCTTATGGACCCAGGAGGAGTCAGTCCTGCCCATAAACATCTTAGAGCTGAGAGCAATCTTCAATGCTCTTCTGGCCTGGCCTCATTTAGCCTTAGCCCGGTTTATCAGATTCCAGTCGGACAACATAATCTTGGTGGCCTACATCAACCACCAGGGGAGAACTCAGAGTTCTTTGGCCATGACAAAGGTGGCCCGAATTATTCAGTGGGCGGAGACCCACAATTGCTGTCTTTCTGTGATCCACATCCCAGGAGTGGACAATTGGGAAGCAGATTTTCTGAGCAGACAGACTTTTCATCCCGGGGAGTGGGAACTTAATTCAGATGTGTTTTCCAGCTTGACCCTCAAGTGGGAGCAGCCGGAGTTGGATCTCATGGCTTCTCGTCAGAATGCCAAACTTCCGAGATACGGCTCGAGGTCAAGAGATCTGCAGGCATTTCTGATTGATGCTCTGGCAGTTCCTTGGAACTTCAGTCTAGCATACCTGTTTCCTCCGTTCGCTCTCCTTCCAAGAGTCATTGCTCGAATCAAGCAGGAGAGGGCGTCTGTAATTCTCATCGCCCCGGCGTGGCCTCGCAGGATTTGGTATGCAGACCTAGTGGAAATGTCATCCCTTCCACCTTGGAGACTGCCTCTGAGGAAGGACCTTCTACTTCAGGGTCCCTTCCTTCATCCAAATCTCGTTTCTCTGAAGCTGACTGCTTAGAGATTGAACACTTAGTTTTATCTAAGTCGGTCATTGAGACCTTGATTCAGGCTCGTAAGCTTGTGACTCGCAGGATTTACCATAAGATCTGGCGTAAATACTTGTCCTTTCTCCAGGATGGTCTGGAGAAGGGTTTGTCGGCAAGTACTCTAAAGGGTCAGATTTCGGCATTGTCTATTTTGATATATAAGCGCTTGGAGGATGTGGCAGATGTGCAATCGTTTTGTCAGGCCTTGGTTAGAATTCGGCCTTTGTTTAAACCTGTTACTCCTCCATGGAGTCTTAACCTTGTTCTTAAAGTTTTACAACAGGCTCCGTTTGAGCCTATGCATTCTTTAGCTATTAAGATGTTATCTTGGAAAGTTTTGTTTCTTGTTGCTACTTCCTCTGCTCAGAGAGTTTCTGAACTATCTGCTTTACAGTGTGATTCCCCTTATCTTATATTTCACTTTGATAAGGTGGTTCTGCATACTAAGTTTGGTTTCCTGCCCAAGGTTGTTTCGGTCAAGAATATTAATCAGGAAATCGTTGTACCTTCTTTGTGTCCTAATCCTCCTTCTCACAAAGAACGCTTGTTGCATAATCTGGATGTTGTGCGAGCGCTAAAATTTTATTTGCCGGCAACTAAGGACTTTTGTCAGTATTCTGCATTGTTTGTTTGCTTTTCTGGGAAACGCAAGGGTCAGAAAGCTACGGCTTTCCCTTTGGCTGAAGAGCGTTATTCGCTTGGCATATGAGACTGCTGGACGGCAACCTCCTGAGAACATCACAGCTCATTCCACAAGGACTGTTTCTTCTTCCTGGGCCTTCAAAAATGAAGCTTCTGTGGAACAGATTTGCAAGGCTGCAACTTGGTCATCTTTGCACACTTTTTCCAAATTCTATAAATTCGATACTTTTGCCTCGGCTGAGGCTTCTTTTGAGAGAAAGGTTCTTCAAGCAGTGGCGCCTTCTGTTTAGGTTCCTGTTTTGTCCCTCCCTTATCATCTGTGTCCTCTGGCTTGTGTATTGGTTCCCTACAGTAATTGATGATGATCCGTGGACTCACCGTGTCATTAGAAAGAAAACAAAATGTAAGCTTACCTGATCAATTTCTTTCTTGACACGGTGAGTCCACGGCCCGCCCTGTATTCAGACAGTTTCTTTTTATATAAACCTCAGGCACCTCTGCACCTTCTGTTACTTCCTTTCTCTCCTTTCCCTTTGGTCGAATGACTGGGGAATTGTGGGTAGGGGAGTGATATTTAACAGGTGCTATGGTGCTCTTTGCCTCCTCCTGTTGGCCAGGAGTGATATTCCCAACAGTAATTGATGATGATGATATGTGGACTCACCATGTCAGAAAATAAATACATTTATCAGGTAAGCATAAATTTAGTTTTTTACCTCTATAATTACCTTGTATTTAAGCCTCTGCAGACTGCCCCCTTATTTCAGTTATTTTGACAGACTTGCATTTAAGCCAATCGGTGCTCACTCATAGGTAACTTCCCGTGCATGAACTCAATGTAATCTTTATTAAACACATGAACTAATGCCCTCTAGTGGTGAAAAGCTGTCAAAATGCATTCAGATTAGAGACGGCCTTAAAGTTCTAAGAAATTAGCATATGAACCTCCTAGGTTTAGCTTTCAACTAAGAATACCAAGACAACAAAGCAAAATTGGTGATAAAAGTAAATTGGAAAGTTGTTTAAAATTGCATGCCCTATTTGAATCATGACTGTCCCTTTAAGCAACAGTAGGCTAGATTACAAATGGAGTTTAACCGATGTCGCAAGTGCAATATCCTTAGCGCAGCTTTGCACAATCCAGTTTTAAGAGTGGATGGTAAAAATAGGTTAACCAGAGAATCTTAACAAGCTGACTTTTTTTAGCGTGCCTTTTACTTTTAATAGATAGCGCACAGAGCAATATTGGGCTAGATTACAAGTGGTGCGCTAACTGTTGCTCGAGTGTTATGTTTTGTTCAACTGTTTGCATGCAATAAAAATAGCGCTCGTATTACAAGTTAAAAAAAATGGATAGAAAAAGGAAGTTGTTTAACATAGAGAGTGCAAAGTGTGCTGACAGTTATGGAAGTCATAGCATACTTAAATATATATTTTTTTTTATAATTATCATCTCTACCTTCTTGCACTTAATTAGGTTTCTCAACTCCCTTCTCTCTTCAATCTCTATTTTTATCCTCTCCCTTCTCTCTAAGGCCGTATCTTCTCTTTACACTCCCTTCTCTCATATCTCTTCACTCTTTTTTTCTCCATTGTTTCCTAACTCTACCTTCTTCTTCACTTTAACTCTTTCTCTCCAATCTCTCTCTGCCCCCGTTTTCCTTCTCTGAAGTAACAGTCTAAGCACCAAAGGGGTCCCTACAGCCATAGAGGAATAACATATCCTTGCACGTTCATGAATGTATAATATACCTTTAGATAATAGTTATAGCACATAGCCCAAATGTGTGTTTGTCAGGGCTGCAATAGGAATGTACTTTCTGAAAATACAATGTGCCAACTTTGCTACTTAAAACATGCCACCAAACTTCAGACTCAGCATTCACTAACTTTCACTCGCCACCATTAAATTTACACTCGCCAATGGCTAGTGGGAATTTTGAGCCCTGTATATGTATATATACATATATATATATGTATGTGTGTATACTGTGTGTGTATGTATATATATATATATATATATATATATAATCTATATCCAATAAAGGACTGCACTCACTGGATTTAGTTTCAGAAACCTTCAAATCTTTATTGTGGTAACGTTTCGGGGTTCGCAGACCCCTTCCTCAGACCAGACAGGTCTGAGGAAGGGGTCTGCGAACCCCGAAACGTTACCACAATAAAGATTTGAAGGTTTCTGAAACTAAATCCAGTGAGTGCAGTCCTTTATTGGATATAGACTGTATACTTGTTTGACTTTGCACCCTGGTTGATGACTACACAGCATTGGGAGTGCAGACACACACGGAGGATATATATATATATATATATATATATATATGTATGTGTGTATACTGTGTGTGTGAGTGTATATAAATATATATATGTGTGTTTGTATATTTATATATGTGTGTGTGTATATAAATATATATGTGTGTGTGTGTATATATATATATATGTGTGTGTGTGTGTGTTACGGTATATCCCGGATACCAAGGGTTAATACCAGATGAACGATGTCCTGAATATGGGATCAGCAACTCACAACCCAGCGAATTCCCCCCTCAAACATGAGACCAGGCTCCACATTGAAGGTTAAAACAGAATGCACTTTATTGAAGGCTATATGCCCAGTATTTATGCAGGTCTGACCCCAGATGGGGGGTTGAAAGAATATTGTACATTAGATAGAGGGAAAATGCCCTTTGACATGCCACAATAGAATTACATTACTTAAGCAGATAAGCAAGTTAAACACAAGACACAATTGAGCCCTTCTTATCACTTGGGCGTCTGCTCTCTGGATGTGATTAAACAATGTGAATGTTTATCACTAAACTTAATTACAGTACACAATAGCTGAGGCTAGCAACCTTGTCTTTAGAAAATAGCTTCTTAAAGCTGAACAAAGTTAACTCTTTCAGTACTGACAGAAGGGTCTGTCACATAGCTCCCTCCTAGTGGGACACTCCGGCAGACCCGGCTTGACCCTTTGGCGGGTCAACCTGGGGATGACCGGACTAGGGTGGTAGGCATGTCAGTTTGCCGGGACAATCCATCTGCATTCCCGTTTAGCTTACCAGGCCGGTAGCTGATGGTGAAGTTATAGGGTTGGAGGGCTAAACTCCACCGCAGCAATCTGCCATTGTCTCCTGAGACCCAGTTAAGCCAGACTAAGGGATTGTGATCCGTTATGAGAGAGAATTCTTGTCCGTATAGATAAGGGTTCAACTTCTTCAGTGCCCAGACCAGGGCAAAACAGTCCTTCAAAATATCATTGGCTTCTTTACGTGGGGCTTAGTGGTAGCAGTGTCCAGTTTGTGGGCATCTGTATACTCATCTGCCAGGTGAGCAGCTTCATGCAGGGTGGAGGGTTTACGGTCCTGAACCCACTCTCTAACTCCTGCTGATAACTTGTCCAGTAAGATGCTGTGCGGTGCACCTTACATGCCCA
>NC_069509.1:10583071-10585571 GCF_027579735.1 Bombina bombina | reverse complement strand
TGTGCTAACTCCCTTTCCCCATAGACTTCTATAAAGCTCGCTAAACAAGCCTTTTCTTTTTTCCTCTCGAGTGCTAACCCAAAGGTGCGCTAGACCAACTGCCCTAACCCAAAGGTGCGCTAGGCCAACTGCCCTAACCCAAAGGTGCGCTAGACCAACTGCCCTAACCCAAAGGTGCGCTAGACCAACTGCCCTAACCCAAAGGTGCGCTAGACCAACTGCCCTAACCCAAAGGTGCGCTGAACCAACTGCCCTAACCCAAAGGTGCTCTAGACCAACTGCCCTAACCCAAAGGTGCACTAAACCAACTGCCCTAACCCAAAGGTGCCCTAGACCAACTTCCCTAACCCAAAGGTGCGCTAGACCAACTGCCCTAACCAAAAGGTGCGCTAGGCCAACTGCCCTAACCCAAAGGTGCACTAAGCCAACTGCCCTAACCCAAAGGTGCGCTAGGCCAACTGCCCTAACCCAAAGGTGCGCTAGGCCAACTGCCCTAACCCAAAGGTGCGCTAGAACAACTGCCCTAACCAAAAGGTGCGCTAGGCCAACTACCCTAACCCAAAGGTGCGCTAGACCAACTGCCCTAACCCAAAGGTGCGCTAGAACAACTGCCCTAACCAAAAGGTGTGCTAGGCCAACTACCCTAACCCAAAGGTGCGCTAGGCCAACTGCCCTAACCCAAAGGTGCGCTAGGCCAACTGCCCTAACCCAAAGGTGCGCTAGACCAACTGCCCTAACCCAAAGGTGCGCTAGACCAACTGCCCTAACCCAAAGGTGAGCTAGACCAACTGCCCTAACCCAAAGGTGTGCTAGACCAACTTCCCTAACCCAAAGGTGCGCTAGAACAACTGCCCTAACCCAAAAGTGCACTAGACCAACTGCCCTAAACAAAAGGTGCGCTAGACCAACTGCCCTAACCCAAAGGTGCGCTAGGCCAACTGCCCTAACCCAAAGGTGTGATAGGAATACTTCAAATGTTCTTTTTATTTTAAATATAAATATTTACTATATATAATTGTATATATTTTTGTATATATCTATATGAATCTTTATAGATATGGATAAGGATATAGATATATATTGTATATACAGAAATATATATATAAAAAAATCAATAAAAAATGAAAAATGTGTCAGCGCTTATATAGAATCTCATAGAAGGTAGCAATAAATATTTCAAATAATAGTTAACTATATCAATAAAATTAATATGTCCTACTAATAACATGTATATAGATACAAAATACTGAGGTTAAAAATACAACTACACTGTGTGCACAATTATTAGGCAAGTGACTAAATCATCACTTTCATGTAATAACACGCACTTGTGATTGCGCTTGAGCGATGTTATTAGACAATAGCTAATATTTTAGCACTCTTTTTGTAATATAGCCCAGAATTACTGTAGTTACCATGGACTAAATAACACACATAAATATCAAACCAATCTAAATAGAAACTATATGTATATTAACATGTGTCATTAATTATTGTGATCCATGGTCCCCAGATATTGGAATCTTCAGATCTAGTGACTTCCCCAGTCACACTCGAGTGTACAAACACCCTGCACGGTGACCCTGCACAGGTACTTGGGCATTTTGGTTCTGCCATCTCCATCTTGCCAGATCTAACTGGAGACCAATTGCCAGATCTGGCAGTTGGCGCTCCATATGAGAATCAGAATGTTGGAGCCATCTACATATTTCCAGGGCAACACGGAGGCTTCAGGACTTCCTACATTCAGGTGAGGAAATATGGTGAGAACTCTACCAAATATTATTACTGATGGTCCCACCCGCAAACTTTCCCTAACTGGAGCTTATTATATCCTCTGTCATCAGTTCCACCATATCATATTTTACCATCAGCTTAACCACTATTCCTAGTGTATTGATCCTGCCCCATCATTATAACTGCCTTCAGCAGACCTACTAGCCACCCCAGTAGACCTGCTAGCCACCCCAGCAGACCTACTAGCCACCCCAGCAGACCTACTAGCCACCCCAGCAAACCTACTAGCCACCCCAGCAGACCTACTAGCCACCCCAGCAGACCTACTAGTCACCCCAGCAGACCTACTAGCCACCCCAGCAAACCTACTAGCCACCCCAGCAGACCTACTATGCCACCCCAGCAGACCTACTATGCCACCCCAGCAGACCTACTAGCCACCTCAGCAGACTTAGTAGCCACCCCAGTGTTATAATGTCCCATAAAACACAGACCCCTGAAAATCAGAAAGTTCTAAACAGCTGAACATGCAGATCTATCCTACATCTATCATCTGATCTTAACAACTTAATTCTTCCCCAGCGTATAGCAGGCAGCGCAGTCAGCACAGGTCTCATGTACTTTGGTCGGTCTGTAACTGGAAATTTGGACATGACAGAGGATGGGATCCCAGATGTGTCTGTGGGCAGTGAGGGCAAAGTCCTTGTGCTGAGGTAGGTGTGTGTGTGTGTGATACAGGGTATTACTGTGTGTGTGTGTGTGT
>NC_069509.1:10575571-10580571 GCF_027579735.1 Bombina bombina | reverse complement strand
TATTACTGTGTGTGTGTGTGTTACAGAATATTACTGTGTGTGTGTGTGTATGTGTGATACAGAGTATTACTGTGTGTGTGTATGTGTAATACAGAGTATTACTGTGTGTGTGTGTGTGTGTGTGTGTGATACAGAGTATTACTGTGTGTGTATGTGTGATACAGAGTATTACTGTGTGTGTGTATGTGTGATACAGAGTATTAGTGTGTGTGTGTGTATGTGTGATACAGAGTATTACTGTGTGTGTGTATGTGTAATACAGAGTATTACTGTGTGTATGTGTGATACAGAGTATTACTGTGTGTGTGTGTGTGATACAGAGTATTACTGTGTGTGTATGTATAATACAGAGTATTCCTGTGTGTGTATGTGTGATACAGAGTATTACTGAGTGTGTGTATGTGTAATACAGAGTATTACTGTGTGTGTGTATGTGTGATACAGAGTATTACTGTGTGTGTGTGATACAGAGTATTACTGTGTGTGTGTGTGTGATACAGAGTATTACTGTGTGTGTATGTATAATACAGAGTATTACTGTGTGTGTATGTGCAATACATAGTATTACTGTGTGTGTGTACCAACTGTATACCAAGGGTTAATACCAGATGAACAATGTCCTGCATACAGGATCAGCACTTCACAACCTTGATCAGTTTCCCTGCAAACATGAGACCAAGCTCCACATTTCAGGTTTAAAACAGGATAATAACTTTATTTGAAGGCAGCATACAGATTTATACAGGTTTTTGACCCCCCCACAGATGGGGGTTGAAAGAATGTTGTACATTAGATAAAAGGGAGAAGCGCCCTTGACATGATACAATAGGATTAGATTACTTAAACACTTCAACCACAGGACACTCTTGACTCTCCTTATCACTTAGGCGTTTTTCTCTCTGGAGGTGATCAAACAATAGAATGCTAAGCATTAATTAGATTGTAGCTGGAGCCAGCCACTTGTGGTTAGAAAATAAAGTTAACACTTTCAGTCCTGACCGAAGGGTCTGTCACATAGCTCCCCCCTTGTGGAACACTCCGGCAGACCCGGCTTGACCCTTTGGCGGGTCAACTTGGGGATGACCGGACTGGGTGGTGGTAGGCATATCAGTTTGCCGGGACAATCCATCGGCATTCCCGTTTAGCTTACCGGGCCGGTAGCTGATGGTGAAGTTATAGGGCTGGAGGGCTAAACTCCACCTCAGCAATCTACCATTGTCTCCTGAGACCCGGTTGAGCCAGACTAAGGGATTGTGGTCCGTTATGAGGGAAAATTCCTGTCCATATAGATAAGGGTTCAACTTTTTCAGTGCCCAGACCAGGGCTAAACATTCTTTCTCCACTGCCGCATAGCTTACTTCCCGAGGTAATAACTTTCTGCTTAGGTATGCGACAGGATGCTCTCCTCCATCCTCCCCGACTTGACTCAGTACAGCCCCCAGTCCATACATGGAAGCATCTGTATGAATGAGAAAACGTTTGTTAGGAACTGGGGCAGCCAAGACAGGGGCATTCACAAGGGCCTGCTTCAGTGCCTGAAACGCGGCTTCACAAGCTGGAGACCACAGGACCTGTTTGGGGAGGTTCTTTTTAGTCAGGTCAGTCAGGGGCTTGGCAATAGTACTGTAGTCGGGGACAAAACGTCGGTAATACCCGGCCGTCCCCAGGAAGGCTAGTACTTGGGTCTTAGTGATAGGTGTGGGCCAGTTAGCCACAGCCTCTACCTTGGCTGGCTCCGGTCTCTGGCTCCCACACCCCACTCGGTGCCCCAAGTACTGTACTTCAGCCATACCTAGATGGCACTTGTCCGGTTTCAAGGTCAGGCCAGCGGCCCGAATCTTGTCCAGTACCAGCCCTACATGGGTAAGGTGTTCTTCCCAGGACCCACTGTAAACCGCAATGTCGTCCAGGTATGCACAAGCAAATTCCTGGAAGCCATCAAGGAGTCTATCCACCATACGCTGGAAGGTAGCCGGAGCATTCTTCATCCCAAAGGGCATGACCTTAAACTGGTACAGGCCGAATGGGGTGACGAATGCCGACTTGGGGATAGCATCCTCGGCCAGGGGAATCTGCCAATAGCCTTTACACAGGACTATGGTTGTCAGATAGCGCCCCCTAGCAATACGGTCTAGTAATTCGTCTACCCGGGGCATCGGGTAGGCGTCAGTGGTGGTCCTCTCGTTGAGCCGCCTGTAGTCCACACAGAACCGGGTGGTTCCATCCTTCTTGGGTACCAGGACTACAGGGGAAGCCCAAGGACTATCGGAGGGCTCGATCACTCCCAGCCGGGCCATCTCCTGTATCTCCTTCCGCATTCCTTCTCGGACTGCTTCGGGTATACGGTAGGGAGGCTGTCGCAGGGGATTCTGTCCAGGAGTCTCTACTTTATGTACAGCTAGGGTAGTGTAGCCGGGCTCTTGGGAGAACGTCGCCTGCTTCTCCCACAGGAGCTGTCTTGCCTGTACCCTCTCGGTAGGGTTCAACCGGTCCCCTAGCTGCACAAGACTAGTGAGGTCAGTCTGGGGGTCCTTCTCTAATAAGTCGGGTAGGGGTAAGTTCTCTGGGTCATCTGCAGCAGGGGCACATACTGCGGCTACGTCCTCTGGCCTCTCCTGATACTCCTTCAGCATGTTCACATGAAAGGATCGCTGGATCCTCTCATCTGCACAGCTGGCTATAACATAGGTAGTATCACACACCCGGGATAACACTTTATACGGGCCCTGCCAAGATGCTTGCATCTTGTTGGCCTTCACAGGCTTGAGCACCAAAACCTTCTGTCCAACCTGGAAGACCCGCTGCCGGGCACCTTGATCGTACCACCCCTTCTGTCTTTCCTGGGCCACCTGGAGATTCCCTCTTACCATCAGAGACAGTTTCTCCATGCGGTCCCGGAGTTCCAGAACATATGGCACGATGGGGGTTCCCTCCTGCTCTATCTCTCCCTCCCAGTGTCCTCTAATGAGGTCCAGAGGGCCGCGGACTCTTCTCCCATAGAGTAACTCAAAGGGAGAGAACCCAGTGGACTCCTGGGGCACCTCCCTGTACGCAAATAGCAGATGAGGCAGGAATCATTCCCAGTCTCTGCAAGTGTCCGTGAAGGTCCTCAGCATCTGCTTGAGGGTGCCATTAAAGCGCTCGCAGAGACCGTTAGTCTGGGGGTGATAAGGCGAACTGAGCAACGGTTTAATGCCGCACACCTTCCACAGCTGCTGGGTGAGCACCGCGGTAAACTGGGTCCCCTGATCAGAGAGAATCTCCTTAGGGAACCCGACCCTAGTAAAAACCTTAACTAGGGCATCAGCGACTGTCTCTGCCTCTATATTCGACAGTGCTACTGCCTCTGGGTAACGAGTGGCATAGTCCACCACAGTGAGAATATACTTCTTACCTGATGGACTAGCCCTGGCAAGGGGACCCACAATGTCAACGGCTATGCGGGAAAAGGGTTCCCCAATGACAGGCATAGACATAAGCCTAGCTTTGGGGTGGTCCCCCCGCTTACCCACCCGTTGACAGGTGTCACAAGTACTACAATATACCCGCACATCTCGGTTAAAATTGGGCCAGAAGAAATTCTGGGTGATCCTATGAGCGGTGCGGCGGGACCCTAGATGTCCAGCTAACGGTACATCGTGCCCAATCCGCAGAATCTCTTGCCGGTATTTCGCAGGCACTACCAGCTGCCGATTTGGCGGAAGGGCAGTACTTTTCTGGGCAGGTTTGGGGATTCTATATAGCCTATCCCCCATCCACTCATAACGTTCCCCATCTACTCCCTCTTCTCCAGTGTCTGCCCTAGCCCTGTACTTCTGAAGGGTCGGATCCTCCCGGGTTTCCCTCCCGTACGTCTCTGGGGTATCCCAACTCAAGGGGGTCTGGTCTAGGGTATAAGTCGGGGAAGAGAGTCTTACCTGGGTCTCAGCAGCAGGTGGGTCGGTCTCGGTGGCACGGGCCTGGGCACGGGTAGTCACCGGGTTAACATCAACGGGACCCATGGGAGCGTAGGCCGAAACAAGGGGGGCCAAGTCATTTCCAAGGAGAACATCAGCTGGTAAATCCCTCATGACCCCCACATTCACATGTCTAGCGCCCACTCCCCAATCCAAATGTACCCGGGCAACAGGTAGGCGGAACACAGTGCCCCCTGCCACCCTCACAGCCACAGTGTCTCCAGTGTGCTGGTTCTCGGACACCAAGTTCTTTTGGAGCAAGGTCATGGTAGCACCAGTATCCCGTAGACCACTGACCTCCTTCCCATTTACTTTAACCAGTTGCCGGTGCTGTTGCCGGTTATCCCGATGGACAGCTTGTACGGGGTCTGCTTCATGTAGGATGCCCCAACACTCTTGATCCTCTACGCAGTGGGCAGCGGGCTGAGGGTTACGTGGGATTCCGCCGGCGGGTCTCCTCCAGGACTGTGCTTGGTTGGCCGTGTTGAGGGGACACTCCGACCTTTTGTGTCCGATTTGCTTACATCCAAAGCACCGGATAGGCTGGGAGTAATCCCGTGAGGTGAACCGGGCTGTCTGAGGGTAGTTCGTGACTGGAGGCTGTGTGGCATAGCGGTGCGCCGGGGGTTGGTAAATGGCAGCTGCTGGGGTGGCCGGGGGTCTGTACTCCACTTTAGCAGGGGGCTTAGTGGTAGCAGTGTCCAGTTTGCGGGCATCCGTATACTCATCTGCCAAGCGAGCAGCTTCATGCAGGGTGGAGGGTTTACGGTCCCGAACCCACTCCCTAACTCCTGCTGATAACTTGTCAAAGCAATGTTCCAACAGGAATAGCTGCAGCACCTCTTCCCCAGACACGGCTTGGCACCCCGCCATCCAGTGCGATGCTGTGCGGTGCACCTTACATGCCCACTCAACGTAGGAATCGCCAGCCAATTTAACAGTGTCTCTGAACCGCCTCCGGTATGCCTCCGGTGTAACCGCATACCTGGAGAGCAGAGCCTCTTTCACAGTATTATAATCCCCAACTTCCTCATCTGGAATGGC